>NW_017670742.1:78059-91755 GCF_001879085.1 Nicotiana attenuata
GCATTAAATGCCTGCAGCAGGCGTGGTCAGAGCACTCGATGGCTTTCTCACCTGGCGTATGGCCATACGTCACGGGCATCACGTCACCGGTCATATCGTTTATTATCATTACTCTCTAATAAACGAGGGGACTATCTGTATTGGGTGATACCCTTTTTTTTGCTTGAGCCCGACCGGGTTGGATCCGGTCCGGAGCAAGTCGGGGCCATCGAACCCGACCTGGATGCAAGGTAGAACGACGGCCACGTCTACGACCGAGGTCGAGTCATTTCGAGACCGTTACAGAGCTCGAAAGGAATCACCACCGGATGGAGAAACACACAAGGTCGGAAGCCGGGCTCGTAACGGATAACCAAGCGTCGCCGGATATCTCGCCCAAACGTGATTTTCTCAACCACTTCAGGCCATTAAGGCGTAATTACAGGGATCCACGATGTAATCAATTTACCTACCTTATTTTTACCCTTAGTCAGAATGTATAAATGGGTATCTCTCTAAATTCTTGTGGATCATCAAGCACAATTGTTCTAAGCAATATTATGTTCTGCAATTATTTACTTTAACAGCAATTGTTGAGTCTTTATCTTTATTTTCCTTAACCTAAAAACCTTTTGTATCTTTTAGTTCACGGATCCTTAAAACCCCATACAAATTCAATTGTTATCCGGATTCGAGGGTAAACATATATGTTAGTAAATAGAATCTGAATTAATCTTTACATATATTTGATGAATTTTTTAGCACAAATATAGAGTTTAGTACAAAATCTTTAATATGCATATAAAAATTAAATTTTAAAGTAAAAAAGAAAATATATAGAGGGGGATAAAGAAAAAAAGAAGAATGTCCCTATCACCATTATCTTTATTTGTTGGGGGTCGTGATCAAAATATGGATTTTTAGGAAGGAGATAAATATAAATGGGGGAAATCATAACTTAGGAATTGACAATTGACAATGTCAATACTATGTATTTAATGTACTTGCAGACTACAATAAAGGCCTATCACATGGTCCCACATGCACACATTGTCTCACTTTTCGAGGCAGACTCAATAAAATTAACCAAATACCAAATAAATTAATTTAATTTAATTTGTTGAGTATTAGTGGGCGTTTGGACATAAGAATAGTAAAATTCCAAAATAGGGGGATATAATTTTTCAAGTGAAAATAGTATTTGAAGCTTAGAGTTGTGTTTGGCATATAATTTTGGGTTGTTTTCGAAGTTTTATGAGTGATTTGACTGAAAATTTTGAAAAACAGCTTTTTGGAGTTTTTCAAATTTTGTAAAATTTTCAAAATGCATCTTCAAGTGAAAATTGGAAATTTTATGAACAAACGCTGATTTCGGAAAAAAGTTGATTTTTTTTGAAAAAAAGAAAAAAAAATTCTTAAGCCCAACCGGGCTCTTAGTACTCCTTGTGTCACATTTACAAGGTGAAAATGACAAAAATAATTTCGCATATTTTGGTCAAATATAAATTAATCTTTTAAAAATATATATATTTGAGTAGATTCAACTTAATCACCATTGAACTTTTTTACCGACGAGAGTTGTGGTGGATTGATATGTACTCCTTCATCATTAACCAGATTTCTCGAGTTCAAACTTTGTGTATAGAGTCGATTTTGTTAGGGAGCACTTTATCTTCCAATGTGGACTTCCCAATTCGAATTTAATCAGAACTTAATAGGGATACCAAACACCAGACGAGAAATCAAGAAAAACGAACACTTTTGAGTTCTATTATATGTTTTTTGGTTTGTCACTTGGTATTCGGTACCAGCAATGGGGCCCAATTAAATTTGAATTCATGCTGAAAAGTTCCATATTGGTTTGAGGGGAGGGGGTTTTAAGCGCTCCCTACAAAAGCGACTCCATACCCATGCTCGAAAGACATTTAACTAAGGATGAATGAGTACTTGACACTCCACCACAACCCTTATTGGTGAGTTCTACTATATTTAATATCGTCTAACTTCATTCAAAAATGAAACTTGAATTTTTATAGAATCAAAGTAGAAATGATTTTTTCGTATTTGATCACTTCTCAGATCTGTACCTATTGATTCTAACAACTGATTGCAGAGTTGATCATTCGGACCTTTCAATTCATAGATGTAAATCTCGGACCCATAAATGGGGATATTTTCGAAACTCACAGAGAAAAAAGGTCGGGCTTTCGGTTTTTTTGCACCCCATTTTAGTCTTGCAGCTATTTTAAAATAATATATATATATATATATATATATATATATATATATATATATATATATATATCCCTTTTTTAGAAGAAAGATTTTATATATGTTCAATCTTTAGTGATGGTGAAACCAACCAAGATGTATATCGTTTGACCCGGCCTCAGACTCTTTCTTCCCGACCTTTTTGACTGCCTGGCATAGGAGTGGCAAACGTGCGGGTCGGGTCGGATATGGTTCGGATCGAAAACGGATAATGAAAAAACAGATCAATTATCCGACCCGACCGTATAAAATACGGATAAAAAACTGGTTAACCGGCGGATAATATGGGTTACCCATATTATCCATGACTTCTTGTATATGATCACTTTTGGAAAAAATCTTAGACCCCGTTTGGCCATACATTTTGGCAACGTTTTTTCAAATCTTTTTTGAAAACATTGTTTATTCATAGATTAATGATCTGTTTTTGAAAAATTTTTGAAATTATTTTTCAAGTTCCCAAAATCTAGTTTAGGGTAGATTTTGGGTGAAACTTGTTCTCCCACTCACAAAACTTCAAATTTTTTTCAAATAAAATGCATGTCCAAATATAATTTCATCTTTCAAAAATTATTTTTTTAAGTTTCAACTAAATCTAACGCTAGCTTGGTCTCCCTAACTTGAGGAACCCCCAATTTGAGGCTTTACAAATGTAAAAATTAGACTCATTGATTTTCTATTGGTTACTCATTCGTTATCCATTTTCTAATGGATAATATGGTTCTTATCCATATTTGACCCGTTTTTAAAAAGTTCATAATCCAACCCATTTTAAGTAGATAATATAGGTGGTTAACTGTTTTCTTTTAACCATTTTGCCACCCCTAATCTAGCATAATGATAGTTATTTTTAATGGAGTTGAATTTGAGAAGCACTTGAACGTTTTAAACTGAAGAAATGATTTAGACGATCTTTTCTCAATTCATTTTCCCCCTATTCGCAACTTAAGAAAAATTCTAACTTTGATAGATAAGGGGAAGGTCTAAAGAAGGAAACATTGATTCATTAATTGTTGCATATAAATAGAAGGTAGAAAAAAGCATATGAATGTGTTCAATAGCTTGAATAGCATTGTTTCTATATATATATATATATATATATAAAAATTGGGAATGAGAAAAGTGATGTGGCGCTTCATACGACCAGCATTGGTATTTATCTATTTTCTCCCTTTTTCTACAATTTCTTATTCATTCTACCACATATAACAAACAAATCGATTCGGGAAAAGACTATAGTTTTGCTTCTGAAGGGTCGCATTGGTAACGTAAAACACTAACCATTTGCTTCTGAAAAGTCGAATTTGTAATCAATTCCATTTACGCTTCCGTTTCCAAAAAATAATTAATGGCCCCCGATCTTTCACTGTCTTTTGTCCTCCTCTAATATCTACCCATGCAAAGTGCAACAATTATATTCTAAACAGACCGCACTATGGGTATGCCTCCAGCTTATTCTGTCTTGCAATATCCTTCTTCTTCATTTCCTACAATTATTAACAATGATATGATTGGTTAAATTTATATAAGTATATTGCTATTATTCTTTGTTGCGCGCAGTTTTACTTTTGAAGAAATGAAGAGATCATTTGACCACCATCGGACATAAATTTCGTGGCAGATGCCCCCTCAGGTTCCGGATGCTCATGACTGTTTTGACGTCTATTTATGGATACAACAATCATGTATGCGTATTCTCCCACTTGAGAATTCATGTTGCCTTAAAAATATTATAANACGTAATATCTCTCTCTCTCTCTCCTCCTCTCTCTCTCTTCTCTCTCTCTCTCTCTCTCTCTCTCTCTCTCTCTCTCTCTCTCTCTCTCATTTTGCTGTTTCCTGGGTAAGGGTTATAGCAAACTGAGTTTGCTCTTTTGTCATTGATGCATTCACACAGTGACTGGCAGAGTGGCAGTTGGAGAACTCGGAATATGAGATATGTTGGTGAAATTCTTTTTGCTTCAGTAAAATTTCTTTCTTCTTTTTTTCAATGTGAATTGAATAATTGTTAACCTTCTTCATCTTTCTACTCATTATTTAACCGTTTAATATTTTTTATTTTCAAGTACAAAATAATACTCAGGTAATGTATCAGTTATGGTGAGCCAAAAATCCAAAAGCTTTTGCTGTTCTCCTGCGAGATTGAACACGTCTATTGGGATATTCAGGAACGACGGTAGCTTAACTTTTGGCCTACTTTGCGAGAATTATATTTGATCTAAATTTTTTTCGTATGGAATGAATTAATCATACAACTTTTAGCCTGCTTTGCGAGACTTATGGGTCTCATGTGGAGTGTGACAAAAGTCTTAAGTTGATCAGAATTAAGAGTTAAGGTATGTTTTACGTTATAAGAATTCCATTTCTTTTTCGTTCATGATCAGATAATTGAACGAAGAGAGATACTACATGTTCGCCGAGTGTATTCATCTTCAACAGTTATCTTTATGAAATTGTCTTGTATCCACTATAACTGGGAAGCACGCCATCAAAGACTTATTCTTCTGGCACATTAACTTCTCATGCCTGTGTTGATCCTCCAATTTATGATAATTGCTGGAATACATATATAGTTGGGTGTTGAGAGAAAAGGTGGTTAAGTTTTTGCATCTGAACATTTCTTCAGCACATGATATATAATGCAATCCTACATACATGACAAGACGATTCAGAGGGTGTTTGGCTAAGCTTATAAGTTGGTCAAACTGGCTTATAAGTACTTTTTGGCTTATCTACGCGTTTTGTAAAATTAAAGGTGCTTATAAGCCAAAAGCCATAAGTTGGTCTCCCTCAACTTATCAAATTTCAGCTTATAAGCACTTTAGGTTTGACCAAAATATTTACTATTCTATCCCTAAAATACTTTTTTTAAAACAAAACTCTTTGTATACCCAATTTTTTAGCTGCTTATTATTAATTTCAGCACTTTTATCCAAACACGTAACTGCTTATTTTTTAAATCAGCTTCAACACTTAAAAGTGCTTTTCAGCACCTATGCTTATCAGCTACTCTAAATCAGCTAAGCCAAACGTGCTCTCATTCAAATTCTTTTGCATTGAAAAATGAATAAATTAAATTATATCGCCAATCAATTCCCTGTATTCATTAGTGCTTTGAGTCTCTTTACTTGCATACTATTTTTGTGCTTTTAAGTCTCTTTAGTTACTTTTATTACTGGGAAGTTACAGTGGAAGAAAGAAAAGGAACATTAGGAAAAAGTAAAATATTCTCAAGTGATTAAAATTAGAGAAACAAGTTATAAAAAGAATTTAAACTTGAAATATATTCCATATTTGGACTTAAGAACTAATTTTTTTTAAATACTCAGATATTATAGAGAAAAAGAATTTCTTTTTACGACCGCGCGAAGCGCGGACAAATTTACTAGTTTGAAAATAAATTCGGAGATGTTTGCCCCAACGTTTTCTTTAGTTTAAGCAGCTCACATGCTATTAATAATAACTATTGCCATATTTTTAAAATATAATAATGGAGACAAAAGATGCTTGATATTGGTAAACTTAACGGACTAAAGCTACTCGAACCATCGAACGTATATCCAACATTGTTAAACCAACACGTAAATATAACGGACTTTTTTTTTATTGTTTTGTCCATTTATAGGACACCATATTTATTTTGATGAATATATTTATTTTTATCATGTTTATTGAAGTAATTTTTGTATGCTCTAATTATACTAATTTTATTTCAAAAAAAAAAAAGAATCAAGTTTGGTTTAACTGATAATTAAATATACTGATCACAGTAGTTCAAACTTCTAATCCTGCCATTCTTTTGAAACCTGGGAATATATAAATTGAGTTGGTTTAGAAGTGGAAAATTTGATATCTTTAATATAATGGAGCCAAACTCAGGGCGGCTCAAACATATGTGTGGCCTAAAGGCAAAGTTTAATGTGAGGCCTAAACTTTTAAAAAAAAAAGTTGTTAATACATTTTTTATAATTGATTTCCTCTAATAATTCCTTTTCAATTGATAATATAGCCAATAAATTTAATCTATCTTAAGACATTGTTAATCTTAGGTAAGATTTTATCAATTATATCCCAAGGTTCAACCAATGAATGAAGCTATGATCCTACCCGGATAGAGATGATGGTCTTCCTCTAATGTCTCCAAGCCAGCCATAATAGAATAGATGGACGAAGAAGTCAATAGCAATATGTTCTCGCCTATCATTAGATATTGAAAACTTCTTTTCTTTGAGATACCGTTATAGAAATTTTTTACTTTTCTACGAAAAGTATTAAATATTATTTTTTAAATATCTATAAATCTATTATTTTTAAATAATGGGGCCCCAAAAATTTGGGGGCCTAAGAAAAAAATCTTACTTGGAACAGCGTTAGTGCCGGCCCTGGCCAAACCGCTTGTATTTGCGAATTCTAGTGTTGATTATGGGACGGTCAGGTGCACTAAACTCCTGTTATACGCTGCGTTTAGGGAAGGGCAGGACTGCAGGGGTCTATTGCGCAGTCTTACGTTACATTTCTGCAAGAGGCTATTTTCACGGCTCAAACCCGTGACCTCTTGGTTCAGTGAGAATAGCAAGAAGCACAATAGTTGTTGTGATAAAGAGATAAACCACTTGTATTTGTCATTAATTTATTGTATGTAATCAGCGGGAATAGCAAGAAGCACTAGTGGTCTAGTGGTAATAATACCTTGCCACAGTACAGACTCGGATTCGATTCCGGCTGGTGCACTTAGAGCTGTGATGATTATGGCGAAAACTGTGAGACTTTGGGTCTTCACATTTGTCTGATATATAAGAAGAAAATCTGTGCTTCTGAGCTTTTATTCTTTTTTATTTACTGGTATTATTTTCCTAAAACTTGGCATTATTGCAAAATAACAGTATATTTCCCACTCAATCGGTGTTGGTTGATTCTCATTATCCCCTTCCCTCTTCCCCAATCCCCCACGCAATCAGAGGGCAGTGGCGAATCTAGAATTTTCAAATCGTGGGTGCTCAAGTGTTTTTAATCTGAAAATTGCTACTGAGACTGGATGCTCAGTTGATATATTTATATGAATTGACTAATTTTTTTATACAAGTAATAATATTTGGCTCTAAAAGTAATGGGTGCTCAAGCACCCATAACCCATAGAGTAGATCTGCCACTGTCGGAGGGGGAAAATGGAGATAGAAGGAAGAATAGCTGTATATCTAAGATTTTAATAAATTTTTAAGGTAATGTTACGTGGAATGATCTTATTGGTACATGACATCATACATGTTTTGAAAAGTTGGTCAAGAAAAAAATAGCATGTATTCGACACACTCTAAAAATGTTGATTGTGTAAAATGTTGTATCACAAGTATATTCTGTAAATGCTATAAATAACTAAACATATACAAACAAATGGATCATGAGCCTATAAGTAACTAAATATTTTATATGGGATGAATTCTTGTTTTTTCTTATTTATGGTTCTTTATTATTACACACTGTGTTATTTGCATTCGTTACTACATTACATTGTTGTTACTATACTTTGTTGCTTGATTGCTTTATTTTTTCTGTTCCTTGAACCGAGGGTCTATCGGAAACAACCTCTCTATTTTTATAAGGTAGGAGTAAGGTTTTCGTACACGTTACCCTCCACAAACCCCATTTATAAAATTATATTGAGTTTATTATTATTGTTGTTATTGTTATCGTCGTCGTTGTCGTTGTCGTTGTCGTTGGGACGAATGACTAACGAATTATTTGCAAGTTTGATCTCTAAAATGGCATAAACTTGATTACAAAGGGAAGGGGTGTTCATTTCCACGATCTAAGAGTCTCATATTTGAGTGCCTCTCTCATATTAAAATGATTACTCACACTATAATTTGTAAGTATTTTTCCATCAGATTGTTCTCTCCTTTTTCCATTTTATGTGTGCACGCTGTAGTCATGCAAAATTAGAGAAGTTACAGCATATTATTAAGAGCCCGTTTGGCCATAAAAAGATTTTCACATTTTTTCAGAAATTTTTTACTTTTTTTCGGAGTCGATTTCTGGCGATGAAATTTTTAAGTTTCACTTGAAGTAAAATTTTGGAATTTTTCGGAAATTTGAAAAAGTCCAAAAAGCTGTTTTTCAAAATTTTCAATTCAAATCATTCATAAAAATTCAAAGCTCCAAATTGTATTCATGTCCAAACACAACTCTAATTTTCAAATATCATTTTCACTTGAATTTTTTTTTTACCTTGTTTACACTTAAAATGAGTAACAATTAAATTTGTACGCGCACGGTTTAAGAATACGTGATTTAATTTAGCACGAATGATCAAAGAACATCAAGTAATCTAATTAAAGAAAAACAAAACGATCAAACCAAATGTGATGAAATAATTATGCATGCCGTCAGATCTGAATGCTAAAGACCGGTTCCAATCAAGCCCTCGGAATGGAGCTCGGTTGTAACTGAATGAATGAACAACTTGAAGAACACTTGAACAATTGCTAAAAGACAAAGTAAACTTTATTTCTTTGATATGCGTACTGATGGTAGGCTATAATTGTGTATTTTAGTCGCTTATTACACTCTAATTTACTGCACTTTGATTGAGTTTGAGCTTTAATCGCTAGTGTTTTGCACTAACCGTGTGTTTTATGCCTTGTAGGAGTGATTCCAAGCAATGTAGATGTTATGGAATGAATTCAAGTGATTTGGAGCTTTGAAGTCTGAGTAAAAATCCAAGGATACGAGTCGGGATCGCATTTGGGGGTCAACGGATGATAGTTAGAGCAAACGAAGACTTCAGTAGGCAGATTGCGCACTGTCTAGTAAAATAGATATAACTTTTTTCTCAGAACTCCATTTTGGCTCTCTGCCCTTCAAAGAGCAGAAAAAGTAGTAAGAAGCAAAGGAGGAATTTGGTGAAAGATAGTGTGCTTGTAAGTGATAAGGCGGTCCCTGTGGTAGAAGTGGAAGAGGAAACACCAGATGAACCTGGTTCGCTGGTAAGACGGTCCCAAAAAAAGAAGCAACCTGCTTTAGTAGAGAAAGTTTCAACCCCTAGCTCCAAGTTGAAGGTTGTTGTTAGTGAGTCCTCGCTGCCTGATGAGTATGTGTTAGTCAAGTCCAAGGGAAAAGAGAAATCAAGTGGTGGGAAATCCGGCAAATGAAAGTCCGAAATTGTTCAAGAACCTGGTTCTGTAAAGAGGCTGAGAAGTGAGGGCAGTTTTGTTTCAGAACGCTCGAGGCACCAAAAGGTTCTACTGGGTCGTACGTTTGACCCAGCAATCTATGAGATGGCTGGTATGGGACAAGTTCTTGAAATGGTTGAGTTTCAACGATGGGGACATCTATTCCAAATAGATGCACCTAAGGTGTATGAGGATGAGGTTCAAAGCTTCTTTGCTAGCCTATTTCCCGTTGAGACCGACCACATTTATGCTTTGGTGAATGGAGTAGATATAATGTTCGATGTAAAGTTGCTTGGGGAAATTCTTAAAGTCCCTACAGTTGGTGTGTCTAGTGTGAAGGATGTGTGTCAGTATAACTTCCGAAATGTCGTAGTAAAGGACAATGCAAACCAAAAAGGGGACCAGATCCACAAGAAGGCATTACTTCCTATCTATCAACTACTTTTCGAATAGGTAAACAAAGTTCTATTGCCTCGTGCTGAGAGAAGGTCCATGACTTCTAAGTCTGACCTGTTTTTGGTGGAGCAACTGGATAGCTTTACCCCTGTAAGCCTACCTGCTATTATGATTGAACACATGCAAAAAGTAGCAACCTTCAAGGATGGTAATCATGGCCTTCCTTACGGGTTTCTGCTTACGTGAGTGTTTAAGTTCTTCGAGGTGCCGCTGGGGCAAGGCAAGGTAGGAACTAAGAAGCAGACTTTCTCACAGACGACGTTGGAAGAATGCGAGTGCATAGAAAAGATTGGGGGGGTAGGAAGTACATCAACCGTCTCACAGCTCATTAATATCAAAATAGTGCAACTGAGGAGATTCGCCGGTTGAAGGCTAGGAATGCTATCCTGGAAGGTCAGCAAGCCCAAGGGGTTCCGGCATCAAATGATGAAGTAGCTCGTTTGACAAAAGAGAATGCTGATCTCAGGGCGCAAGTAGAGAACCTAAAAGCATAACTGCTCAATGAGCAAAAGTCGGCCAATGCCCGAGTAGACCTAGTTCTCCAAACACTTGCTGCAGCCTCCAAGCCCTCTACTCCTAGTGCCCCCTAAGTACCCCTTCAGTGACCAGATTCTGGAATGTTCTTTTAAGTTTTTTTTGGCAGATGTTTTGTTTTCTTTTCTTGATGTGGTTGGGATGAAACAGTACAGCTCCTATCTTTAACAGTCCAATTTTGTCTTTGCTTTTTAAGCAAAGGCATATATTTCTATCTATATATAATCTATCCTCTTTTACTATCTCACTGCTTGAATTTTATGCTTCTCTTCTCTATCATGTTGTGTGCACATATGTGGCATGAGTTAGCTAGGCTAGACTTCTTTATGTTGTTTGACTGCTTGTGTCTTTTTAATGATGCCAAAAGGGGGAATAAATAAATAAGTGTATAGATAAATTTTACAATCTTCAAAAAAGAAGGCATAAAGTCAGGGGGGAACTTGTGATCTCCTGTTACTTTATCTGGTTCTCCTTGCTCTAAATACACATTATCAATGTTTAAGTTTGTCATCATCAAAAAGGAGAAATTGATAGGTTTTCAATATCTTTGCCTTATATTTTGATGATTTAACAAACTTACTGTCAAGGACCAGATAAGGAACCTGATACAATTGGGCTACACTGCAAGTTAACGGATTCCAGCTAAATGTGAACTGCTATAGCTTCAGGAGATAGAGAACCAAACAAGGACCTGATACCTTTGCGGTTCCCTCATAGCAGTACGAAGTCAATTTGACACAACTGGAAGCGACGCGACTACCTGCACTATTTCTGCCTGCACTGCACTGTTCCAGTGGCCACGTGTCTTTTGACCAACTAAAGTGCTTACATCATTTGAAGTGATGTCATCAAAGTGTATCAACAAGGAGTTTATATCAAAACATCACTTGAATACTTGATCTGATTCATTCAAGCCTTTTGCAAAATCTGTGAACAAAATTCTCAAGAGCTTGAAGAACAAAGTTAAACGCTACTACGGACCAGTTCCTAAAGTTAGTATTTTGTTTTCCTAGTTGAGTTGTAACTTTGTGATTGTTCTTATTGTATTTCCTAAACTGCTTAGCCAGAAGCGTTGATTAGGAACCCTCTTGTAAAATCCGTAAACTCTCTGAGTTTATGCTGTGACTAGGTTTAGTCATAAGTTAAAGTCTTTGTAACTAGAGAGTGACAGAGTGGCTTGTGATAAGAGTATCACAAGTTAGTTGAGTTGAATTCTTTGTAATGGAGTTATTACAAAGTGGCTTGTAATAGGTGTTTACAAGTTAGTGAAGTTGAAAGCCTACAGGTGTAGGTCGTGATTTTTGTCCCCTTGAGTTGGGATTTTTCCACGTAAAAATCCCGTGTCTGATTTACTTACTGTTTCATTAGCATTCTCAGTACAGCCTCATAGAGGACCAGGTACTCTACTGTTTGGTGGACTCATATAAACTAACAAATTGGAACTCGAAGTTAAGGATCAAGTGTCATTAACTTTTGAACTTAAAATAATAGTTACTTGGAAGGCTTAGGAGGAATAGGATCAGGATGCACTTCAAAAGTTTTTCCTAATGTCCAGATTAGCCAATCTTCGAATATGTCTTGAACGAGTTTCTTCTAAAACTCTTTAATTACTACGAATACAGATCATGAAAATGAATATTTAAAGTGTCACATTCTATAAACGAACTGAAATACTTACTCGAGGAAAGAAAGTGAAAAAGGAACAAGTAGAAGTAAGGGAAGAATTCGAAAAAGGCGTATCTATCCAACCTGTGATACCATTGTATTTCCGTTTGGGAAGGAAAGGTTAACAACGTCTTTTCATATTAATTTTAATAAACTAGTGGCTACTTTTGCTCAGGACAAAAAATTCTGGATAAAAAGTAAATACCACTTTAAATAGTGGCTACTCTATACAAATTTTACCACATAGGGCAAGGGTGGGCTGATCATTATAAGGCCCATCAAAATGGTGGGCTAGTCCAGCCCATCCCAGCCCGTCAATTGTTAAAGCCCATGTGGGCTGGGATGGGCTAGCCCGGCCCGACCCATATTGACAGCTCCATATATATGACGATGGCGGCTGAGTCAACTTGTTGTACCTCAATTATTTTATTGAATATTTACTGTATTTTTTACCAATATAAATATTAGGTAAATCTATCCGTCAAAACTTAGATAAATATATAAAATTACGTAGCATTTCTGCATTTGTTGGGATCTTTCTAATCTATATTGGTACCCTGATGAATTTGTTGGGAGACCGTTTATTAACTTGCTTTTGAAAATTTGGACATAAAAGGTGACTAAAGAGAGAGATAATAGAGAGAAGGGGAAAGAGTCAAAAAGTTCTTTGAAAACAAGAAAGATTCAAAGGGGTAGAGGAAATAACTCATAGTCCTAGCAAATTATTGTGATGGTTTTTGGTTTTAGTGTAGTTTTAACTTTTATTGAATTTTTTTTAAAGAAAAATTGTATTTTTATATTAATCTTTTTTTCAAAGTATTTTTATGAGCATGCTAAGCAATAAATCGATTGTATCCTTCTTAGTTCTTAGAATGTTAAGAAGCAACTATCACGTTTATGTTATGTTAAGCTTTCTTATAATACTATAATCTACATCAAAATGGGGTATCTATAAGAAATATTTTTCCTCAAGATTCTATCAAAACTTATACAAGTGATATATAATTGTGGCTTTTCTTATCAACTGATGTTTTTATTCATATAAAAAACGTATACATGTAATGCACACAAAGGTGCAACAATATTATGTATATGTATGTCTTTATATCTATGAAGTATGTGTCTAAACCTTAATGAATAGAGTTATTCGGTACTTGACAAGTAAAGGTTATAATAAGGTCAAATACATAGACAGACCATTAAACTTGGCCCAATTTTTCATTTTGGCATTTTAACTCAGCCTTGTTCCATTTTGGCCGTCCAACCCCATTTCTTTTGTTCCACTTTAACACAAAAGCTGACTAGATTCCATGTGTGATTTGCCTCACCCTTATAGGCGCGTGAGAGTCATTTTTTAAGCAAATTTCATACTCTCAACGCAGAGGCGGATTCAGAATTTAAATCATATGGATTCAATTTTAATGTTTTTAACATTGAACCCATTATATTTTTAAAGTTATGGGTTTATATCTATTATTTTTACAATTTTAATGAATTTTTACTCCGCGTCGAAAGTTATGGGTTCAGTTGAACCCGTAGTTATTACTGAAAATATATAAAAAAAATAATTTTTTCCCCGGGAGGGGAGAAGAAAAACGAAAAAACTAATAATTTGAAATTTT
>NW_017670742.1:91775-276767 GCF_001879085.1 Nicotiana attenuata
GTTGTGTGTGTGTGGGGGGGGGGGCATTGGGGTGGGGGTAGCAGCTGGGTATTTGCACGCGCTGCATTTTTACCCGGGATAAAAGTTTTTGTGTTAAAGTGGAACAAAAGAAATGGAGTTGGAGGGTCAAAATAAAACAAGATTGAGTTAAAGTGCCAAAATAAAAAATTGGCCAAGTTTAATGGTCTGTCTATGTATTTGGCCTTATAACAAATACTAGATGGAATAGACGAAATATGTGCTGATCAAGACACTATTGTTATTTTAAAAAAACTATGACGTGTGTTATTTTATATAAACTAAAATTGGAAACAGTGTATTACGTCGAATAGCTTGTCTGGGTGGTGTAGTGGGTTATCACGCTAGTCTCACACACTAGAGGTCCCCGGTTCGAACCCGGGCTCAGACATTGCTATTTTTACTCTTTTTTGAGGCATCCAGATGATCTCTTCTTTCTTTTGAACAGCAAAAGAGACATTTTTCTTAACAAATTTGTCTTTTTCTTCTTCTCTTTTTAGTTGAAGACTATCTCTGGATTGAATGACATCAAATCTTGCAGGTCATGCTTGTGTCTTTGAATTTGAACCATGATATTCACTTAACTTTATTGACCGTTAAGTAGATCTAAGATTTAAACTCTATGGGTTCAGCCTTTAAAATGTTTAATATTAAACATATTATATTTTTAAAGTTGGGTTCAAATCTACTATTTATTATAATTTTAGTAGATTTTACACATAAATTTATACTCCGCATCAAAAGTTATGGGTTCAGTTGAACCCGTCACCTATATGCTACATACGCCCCTGCGCTAAGCCACATCCTTGAATGCGAAAGCTTAGTTCTCGGTCTTCCGGTGGACTCAATTGGTCGAAAAAACTGCTATAATCTTGTTTGTTTGATTATGTGCATCGCCTCAGCCTTTACTGTGTTCTTTAACAGCATCTGGATTTTCTACGAAAAATTTGGCGTCCTATAACAACACAATTTTCTGCCAATTATACGGATATATTGTTATACCATACCAAAACCCCATTTTCTACTAAGTGTAGTAGTATATATGGGCATGCAAAAATTGAATGAAAATTGGCCTCGTCAAGTCAAGCATAAACCTCAATTAAGTCACAGAAATGAGGACATAATGATAAGAGCACAAAGAGAGATGTATATACTACAAATATTGTTTTAGTTATATGACCTTTTTAATAGAAGAACAATTAAAAAAATCTTACTACGTAAGATCTGTAAATAAAATGTAAACGATATTTATACAGTAATTTTTTTCTATTCAAATTATAAGGGGCATAAAAGATCACGTACTCCATTTTGACATGTTATTTGTTTTTATCTTGACGTTCTTCTTTTTGGTTTTGAAGCAAAGGTCTTCAACTCATCTATCTATATCTATCTATCATATTAAAAGCACGAAGGTCCTTAGCGATCGCCTTTTTATCATTAAATATTATGTTTACACTATACAAAATAATAATTTTATGTTTTTCTAATATTTAGGAATATTTATTTAATTCATTCCCTAAAATTTAGGACTTCGATTGTGTACCAAATTCGAGCCATGTAATACAATATATCTGGAAAAATAATGTATGCTTCATTAACATGTAAAAATCTTTGGACGGAACACTTTAAATTCCTAAAGTCATATTAGGAAACGTATGAGCACTTTGGAATCCTTTTAGCTATAGGAGTCTTTTTTTTTTTTTTTTAGAAAAAAACATTAACCAATTATATTTCTATAAATATTTTAGGCAAAAGTTTCGTTAAGTATTCATATATATATATATTTTAGGTTATAATCCATTACTTTCAATGCTTTTAATTAGGAGTATTTTTAATATACGTTTGGCTAAAAGTAAGGGAGGACGAGGATGTGAATCAGAAAAAGAAAAATATATGTATACCAAATTATTTCTCTTAGGTAAAATATATATATAATTTATTTCTATTATACTACACGGCCAGAAAATATTAAATGCCGTCCGCCTTTTACCCTTAAAAAATAACTTTTACAATGGACAAATTTGTAACTTCGGTTAGTTTCCTAATGTTTAGAACTTTGAAATCAATTAAAATTTTGTATATTAAATTTTTCCTTATTAAAATAGGTAGGAAGTACTAATATTAAGGAATTTAAAATCAATAAATATTTTACCTTATGTAAATTGTACTAATTGACAATACATCCTTTGTGCAATACGCATAAATCAAGATGAGAACGAGGGTGACTTCAATTAATTTATAATTAAAAAATAAAAAATGGAGACATAAAATCATATCCATTAAATTAAAATTATTTAATATAATAACGTCTAATTAAAATTATTTCAATGCAGAAATATCAAATACGTATTTTAAGTATTTTTATTTAATCATATAAAGTAATTAATTCATGTTCAATTAAGCATCCAAAATAATTATTTAATATCATATTTATTGTAAAAAATTATACAAGCCTAAATTTACCTATATTTGTATATATCTATACTATATTAAAAGCAAGAAGCCCCTATCGAAATATCGTTCGCATTTTTTACCCTTTAAAGTTAATTTCACACAAGACAAAATTGTCATTTAATTATTTTTCTATATATAGGACTTCAAAATCAACTAAATTTTTTATTTAAGAATATCCTAATATTTAGGTCTTCAAATTCAATTAAAATTTACCTTATTAATTTTTTTCTTTATTTGACCAGTTTTTATAAATATCCTTTTGGAGTTTAGTAAGTTGCCATTAAAGTTTTTTTAATCTTAGCCTCTAAGATATATAATAGTATTTGTTTTCTCCGAATTGTCAATAATTGATTACCTAAAAATAGTGAACATCCATCAGCAATGTATGTTTATTTTTTCCTGTTAAATTTTTAAGAGTTTTAATTTAATATTAACTTTAAATTTTTAGAAGTCTGAACTAATTTGGTGTTAATTTAGAAGTAAATTAAGCTACCGTCATACTATGTGAATTTGCAACTACAGTTAATTTTTTAAACTTAAGTTAAGCTAATGTATTTGGAACCCTTGAAATAACTAAGAATTTGTCATCCCCCCCCCTCATCCCCCCCCCCCCCCAATAATTTTGAGAAATTGACCTCAACATTGTGAATTCTTAAAATTTCAAAATTGTTATTAGCAGAGTGCATTCAAAGTGAGTTAAGGATAGTATTGACTTTTATTTGGTATTGGACGAACGTGCAAAGAAGAAAATTTAGACTTAAATCAATAAGATTCCAGGCAACTTTTTTACACAAGAAGAGGTTCATTTGGCTCTAGCTTTGATTAACTTTGAATGAAGAAATATTTTTTGGTATAACGATATTATGAACGTAGAGTTTACAAAGAGATCATGCTGGATGAGATACAACAACATAGCATTTTTGTATCTTATATAATAAATTATTTATAACTATAAATATTATAGAACTAATTACAACTAAATTCATTCGGTAAATGTTGAAGTCAGCTATATATTATATAAATGTACTAATATTTTTTTCATCATTTGAACATATATTTTGTTTAGTTTACCTCCGTTTCTATTTTTTAATAATTTGTATACGTTTTATATTGATTAACGTGATGGACACGTGCAACGCACGTACACTAAAACTAGTACATATTAAAAGCACAAAGGCCCTTTGAAATGTCGTTCGCCTTTTTTATACTTCTTAAAATAAATTGCACACTAGACAAAATAGTCATTTAATTATTTACCTAATATTTAGACCTTTTAGCATCAACTAAGTTTTACGTATTAAATATTTCCTTATTTAAATTATGAATATACTATATTTGTAAAAGAAAAGTAATACAATAGCATCCAAGTGATTTTAGGTTTTTCATCTCAAATATACATGTGGTGGAACTCAAATACGTAGTTCAAATAAAGGATATCTTACTTATCATCTATTAATGTCACAACCCGAATTTCTCACCGTCGGGATCGTGATGGCGCCTAAAATTAACCCGCTAGGCAAGCCAACGTTACTGATTATTTTACCTGTTTACTTTATCCTTTAACAATTTACGAGTTATCATAAGAAAATCAGCGGAATAAATGCGGAAAACAGAATTTAACAGATTATCTTAATACAAATACGAAATCCATAATAAAACTCCACCCAGAACTGGTGTCACAATTTCACAGACTGTCTACGAATACTTCAAATAGTGGTTTGATCAAAGAAGTACAAATCTGTCTCGGAAATAGATAAAACAGAAAAGAAGCAGGATAGAAGGGGACGCCAAGGCCTGCGGACGCCTGCAGGACTACCTCGGGTCTCCACTGGCCTGAAGGCAGCAACCTTGAACTATGGTCCGTATGGCCCAGTATCGGGATCTGCACAAAAGTGCAGAGTGTAGCATCAGTACAACCGACCTCATGTACTGGTAAGTGCCGAGCCTAACCTCGGCGAAGTAGTGACGAGGCTAGGACACGACCAACATCATAAACCTGTGCAGACAATATCTAACAGAATAACAATAATAGAAGCTATCAGAAATTTACGGGAAGGGGCCAACATGCTATGGGGGATACCAGAATAAGGAAACACAGAAATAACGGAAACGAAATAATTAAGGCACTTGAACCGATAACAACAAATAATCACAGCAACAGTAAATAAATGCACGGCATCACCCTTCGTGCTTTTACTCTCAATCCTCACCATGCAATCAATAATAGAAATGTGCACGGTGTCACCCTTCATGCTTTATCACTCTTCCTCACCAAGTGAATAATAAGAATGTGCACGGCATCACCCTTCGTGATTTATCTCTCTTCCTCACCAAATGCATCAATATAAATGTAAATGTGCACGGCGTCACCCTTCGTACTTTATCACTCTTTCCTCACCATATGCATAAGTATGAATGTGCACGGCATCAACTTTCGTGCTTTATCACTATTTCCTCACCCAAACAGTAGAACATCCCGGCAAGGGAATCAACAATGGAAACAAATACATCCCGGCAAGGGAATCAGCTATAACCAATCTCATTCCAACAGTTATCTTCACAAAATGAATCTCAACTTGAGCCAATACTCAACAATGGTCAAATACCAAGAAAATATCATAAATCTTGTTCAACAGGGATAATCTTCAATTTAAGCATGGATGGTACATAATAAGAATCACAACAGTCATACTATAAGACTCACGGGCATGCTTAACACCAACGTATAGATACTCTTCACCACACCTATACGTCGCACAAAACACTATCACGTAGTAAATAAGACACAACACCTATTCCCTCAAGCTAAGGTTAGGCCAGACACTTACCTCAAGCCAACGGACGATTCAACACTCAACCACCGCTTTACCTCTCGATCCCACCACCTATCCGCTTGTATCTAGTCATAATTTACTTAATAACATCAATAAATGCTAATTAAACCAATTCTAATGCATGAATATGAATTTTCCCATGTTTTCCCCAATAAGTAAAATCCCGATCCCGGGCCCGCTTGGTCAAAACTCGAAGTTCGGATCAAAACCAGATTACCCATTAACCCCCGAGCCCGGATATGCAATTGGTTTTGGAATCCGACCTCAATTTGAGGTCTAATTCCCCAAATTTCGAAATTTCCAAATTTCACCCAAAAACACCCAATTTTCCATGAAAATCCCTAGATTTTATGATGAACTCTTGTAAAAAGATGAAGTAGATTGAAAGAAATGAGTTAGAAGTTGTTTACCTATGATTTGGGGAAGAACTTTACTTTGGAAAATCGCCTATGGGAGCTTAGGGTTTGAAAATTTGAAAGAATGAGTTGAAATCCCGTCTAAAACTCTTTTGAACAGTCGCAGTTATCGCATTTGCGATCAGGGGTTCGCAATTGCGAGCCCCGCAAATGCGAACATTACATTGCAATTGCGAAGAATGCTCAGGCCTGCTATTATCGCAACTGCGGACATTTGTTCGCAATTGCGACCTGTTCTTATCGCAAATGCTATGATGAACTTCGCAATTGCGAAGGTCCCCTGCCCAGCCTTTTTATCGCAAATGCGATGCACACATTTGCGTTGCGAAGCCTGCAGACCTGCAATACACCAGCAGTTTTTCTTAACTTCAAAACACTCCGTGGCCTATCCAAAACTCACCCGAGTCCTCGGGGCTCCAAACCAAACATGCACACAAGTCTAAAAATATCATATGGACTTGCTCGTGCGATCAAATCGCCAAAATAACATCTTAAACAATGAATTTAGCATCAAAATCAATGAAAATCCTCAAGAACACCTAAAGTTACTATTTTCACAATCTAGGGTCCGATTTATATCAAATCAACTCCTATTCTTATCAAATTTCACAGATTCGACTTAAACATTATTTTAAACCTGTACCGGGCTCCGGAACCAAAATACGTGCTCGATACCATCAAGAACACACACCATTTCATTTCCAAAAGTCTTTATATTTTCCAGCTAACAATTTTCTTTAAAAATTCTTTTCTCGGGCTAGGGACCTCGGAATTCGATTCCGGGCATACGCCTGAGTTCCATATTTTTCTAAGGACCCTCCGGGACCGTCAAATCATGGGTCCGGGTCCGTTTACCCAAAATATTGACCGAAGTCAACTTAATTCAATTTTAAAGGAAAAGTTTAGCATTTTCTCAATTTTTCACATATAGGCCTTCCGGAAGCGCGCCCGGACTGCGCACGCAAATCGAGGAGAAAGAAAATAAGGTCTTGAAGGCCTCGAAACCCCGGATTGGGTTCTAAAATATGAGATGACCCTTTTGGGTCATCACAATTAAACACCCCGTAGATGAATTTATCGGCATCCAGGATCTTCTTTTCGCTTATGTGTGTTTTTCTTTTCTATTTATTTCTATTTAATTTGGATTTTTTTGTACTTTAGAGTCTCTTTTATTTTGTCCAGGCATATGTTTATCATTAATGTAAGTTCATTGCTTTAAGTGCTTTCTTATTTGTCCTGCTTTGTGTGATTTTATTTTCTTTGGTTTGTTAAATAGTGTAATTTTATACTTAACTAATATTATGTTTGGATCATTGTTACCTATCGTTTTATAACGTATCGTATTGTACTGTATAATATTGTATTGTATCATTTTTATGAATACAACGTTTGGATAGATTGTATTGTTTGATGCTGTCAAATAATATTTTGGTTTGACTGTATCGTACTGTACTGTAACTGGTAAGTTCACTAAAATACCCTCAATTATTTTAAATATTATCAAGAATTACACATAAAGTATTAGAATTGGAATTAAAAATTAATATTATACAGCTAATAGGAGATAAAGTAATTAAAATTGGAGTTAAAAATCAAAGTAAAAGAAAGAACAAAACAAAAAGAAGGCAAAACTTATACATGACGTTGGAGTTGGGGGCAGAAGGAAAAAAGGAATGAAAAAGTATGTTATAGGTTAGGAGATTTGGATTAAAAAAAAGTAATAAGGGTATAATTGAAAAAAAATAGGAAAAATTCCACTACACCAAATCGGTTGTTTCAAAAAATAGGACTTTTCATTGTTCCGGAACAATGGATTTAACAATATAATACAATCAATTTTAACTAAAAAATCAAAACAAACATTGTTTTGGAATAACAATACAATACGATACAATGGGCAATAACCATCCAAACAAGCTGTAAGTCGATATTGGTTCATATTTTCTTAATTAGCATCATTTATATTTGCTATTGAATTTGAGACCGCAGAACGAGGGTCAGTCAAAATTTTCAATTCACTAATTTGGTTTTCGCCTTTGTTCCTATTATAGGATATGCAAAGCTATTATGGAAATTGGAGAGAACAATGAAGATGATATGCCACATCCCTTGATTTGTTTGCACCGACATCCTATTACAATGTGTTGAATTTAACTTTAAAATTTGGGCAAAATACCTTGAAAACCCTCTAAACTTGACACGGATTATTAGTTATAACCTTAAAATATTCGTGGTCTTAATTATCCCCCTCAACTTGGCCTTTTGAGAGCCATTACCTCCCTGGACGCTGATGTGGCAAAGAGTGTGGGTGCATCAAAAGAAGAAATAAAAAGAGTACACTCTTTTTATAGTTGAAGAAATTGTACAGAGTTGAAGAAATAAAAATACACAGTTGAAGAAATTGTACACTCTTTTTATTTCTTCTTTTCATGCAATGACTATTTATTTCAACTGTGTAATTTTACTTTTTCAGGTAAAATCCGTAAAAAAAATTATATTTTTAGAGCACCATAATTTAGAGCTTTATAAAAAATTATAGCCAACATAATTAATTTCAAACTGTGTATTTTTTATAACTTTTTAGATGCCTTGACCATTTATTTGAATTGTATAAATCTTTATTTTCATGTCAAATTCAAAAAAAGATTAACTAAAACTTTTTATTTTTAGCCAAATAAAAGGCGAGTGCACCCATACTCTTTGCCACATCAGCGTCCACGGGGGTAATAACTCTTAAAAGGCCAAGTTGAGGGGGGTAATTAAGACCGCGAATAGTTTAAGGCTGTAACTAATAATCCGCGTCAAGTTTAGGGGGGTTTTAAGGTATTTTACCTAATTTTTTGATAATTCAATAATCATTGTTTGCTTTAAACTATTTTGTTTTCAGTTCTTTCTCTATTTACTAACAGACTTGAAAGACGTACAAGCCATATACTGGATGCACCATGTTATATTTCTAGCATGTAACATGCAAAAGATCCAGAGTCAAGCGAGGAGGCATATATCATGCATATATGAACTAACTATTCTCGTTGTGAAGACCTCATAATTAACCAAAATTGATATAATCACAATATTGAGGTATAAATTCTTCCCGTTTAACTTAATGTACCTTTTTATCTTTTTTCGATTTTGAAAGCTAGAAAGTGTAAAGGTAAGCATAGCAATGAAACGGTCAATGTTTCTTTATATATGTATATATGAACTAGCTAAAATACTGCTAGGTACATTTACATTAGTTGGAGTTCCTTGTGTAACAAGGCTGGAAAAAGATTAGCAAGATGTGTTCTTCTTTTTTATTATCCCTATCAACTGTTGAGATTTATTGATTCACACAAATTAGAAGAAGTACTGTCACGACCCAAAATCCACTAAGGGTTGTGATGGCATCGGACATCACTGTCAAGCAAGCCAACACCAAGAAGTTAATTAAATTCCCATTTCAGTATTTATTGAAATCGTTTCTTTTCTACATTAAACAAATAATAATGAAATTCTCTGAAATAAGATGATGTCTTTAGCGAACTTAATGTTGAATAATCCCATAATCATCCTAGAACCTGGTGTCACAAGAACATGAGCTATTTCTAGGAAATCAAATGAAGTACAATTACTGTCCGGAATACAAATTGGACAGAAGGTAAATACTATACACTGAAAGAGACTATGTTGGCTGCAAGTCGTCTCGAGAGATGCATCTCACCTAAGTCTCCGTATCATCCATGCTGCTATGCCCATTAGGCCGCTAGAGGTACATTTGCCTGTGCAACAAAAATGCACAGCAAGTGTAGATGAGGCAAGCAACAAAAATTCACAACAAGGTCGACTTCGACACTTACTAGTGGTCCAATAATAATATACCAATAATATAGTACATCGAGGATTTTCATAAAAATGATTGCAACCTAATAGCACGAGGCAAGTAAACAATTCTTTCGTTCATAGGAAATTCCCAAATTCATTCTCATCATTTATATATTTATCTCAGGCCAGGGAGAACAAATATCAACATCAATGAGTTTCAAGCCAAGCAATACAAGCATGCGCAAATCATGCCGAGGTCGTACGGTCCGATCCAACAATATTTAAACTGTGCACTGCCAGAGGGTCGAATGGCGCGAACCATAGATGCATCTATTTAATCTACCGAGGCGTTCGGCGCGTTCCACGATAGATAAACACATTCAAGTAGTCAATCAAGAATTCATCAAGGAGCAATTATCCAAGAAAAGGAAATTTTTATTTTTTTAAAAAGTCAGGAAAACGATGTCTAGCCATTCAGAAATTTATTTACACGTTCGAAATATTTTAAGCATTTTAAATTGACAACAAGATTCCGAATATTACAAGTAAAGCATGCTTTTGGGTCCTACACTATCCGGACTTAAGCATAACTATAACGACCCGACCGGTCGTTTTGCTTTCTAGAACCCCATTCCCCTGAAAAAGACTTTCCGTACTTGCTTTAACTAATTTATACTTGCGGGGATGGTTGGTTCAGGATTTGGAATAGTTTGGGTTGAAATCGGAACACTTGGTTCCTTAAGGTTGGCTTAAAAGGCCAAGTTTGACTTCAGTCAACGTTTGAGTAAACGACCTCGGAATCCGGATTTGAAGGTTCTAGCAGGTTCGTATGATGATTTCGGTCTTGGGCGTATGTCCGGATCGGGTAATGGATGACCCGGAGCGTTTTGGCGCCTAATATTGAAGTTGATTCCTTAAGAATTTTGAAGTTCCTGGTTTGGAGCGGGTTTTTGTGTTATCGAGGTCCAAACAGAATTTCGAGATCGGAAATTGATCCGTAATATCATTTAAGACTTGCACGTAAAATTTGGTGTCAATCCGAGTAGTATAAGTGTGTTGCGTCACATTGGAAGTAGATTGAAGAATTTGAAGTTCATAAGTTTGATTCAATTGGTTTTAGGGGGTGATTCTTAGATTAGCATCGTTTCCGGCATTCTGAGGGTTCGAGCGAGTCTGTTTTATCATTTTAAACTTTTAGGTGTGTTCGAGCGGGGCCCCGGGGGCCCCGAGCGTCAATCGGACTAGGCTCGAGCTTTGTTGGAAATGTGGGAAAGGGCTGAAGCTTCAGGCTTCTGTCATAACCGCACCTGCGGTTGGCCAGCCGCAGGTGCGAGCCCGCAGAAGCGGCTAGGCCATCGCAGATGCGGCAATGGGTGGCCAGCCAGGAGCCGTAGAAGCGGCCTATCTTCCGCAGAAGAGGAGCCGTAGAAGCGATTTGCTTCTCACAGAAGCGGCCCAGGGGAATTTCCGCAGAAGCGGTCTCAATTCCGCAGATGCGGTAGGCACAGGTGCGGCCCAGGACCGCAGATGCGGATATCACTGAAGGCAGTGACCTTCATTTATTGTGGGTGTTAGCCATTTTTGGCTAATTTCCACTCAAAGGTTGGGCGATTTTGGAGCTCTTGAGATGGAATTTTCACCAAGCTCTTAGAGGTAAGTAATTCCTATTATATGTGAGTAAAATACTTAGATTTTGGGTAGATTAACATGTAAAGATTAGTGAAAATTATGGGATTAGAGTAAAACCTAGGGTTTGATGAAAACGTGATTTAACCACAAAATTCGTTATGAAATGAAGTAAAAATCATATATTCTTAATCTTTAGGTTATGGGTAACAACTTCCTTCGAAAATTTCCGGAATCCGTGCTCGTGGGCCCGGGGTTGAATTTTAGGGACTTTGCCCTTGGGGTTGGATAATCGCTTTAATAGCTAGAATATGAATTTGTAAACCTATAATGATGGACTTTTACACTATTTGAATAGTTTCGGATTGTGCGGCTCCGATTTGAGAGTTTGGACGCATTCTTGAGTTGAAGTAGGCTCGAAACGAGGTAAGTCTCTTTCCTAACCTTGTAGGCGGAAATGTCCCCGTAGGTGGACTTAATTAATATATGATTAATTGTGGGGGCTACGTACGCACGAGGTGACGAGAGTCCGTGCGTAGCTACTATTCCTGTTATGTCCGGATAGTTCTAGGATTACATCATGCTTTGTGTCCGCTATTAATTGCTTATATATACAAATGGTATGAAAGAAATTGAGCTGAAGGAAATCTAAGGACTTACAGGCTTCAAGTGAATTGTGTTTTAAATGATGAAAATTATGTTGACCGCATCGCACGTATGATTCACGAGCGGGGTTATGCTTTTACCACGTTGCATGTATGATTCGCGAGCGGGGTGAATAGATGCATCTATGGTTCGTGCCGTTCGACCCACGGAAGTGCACATTTTAATTTTATATTGGATCGGACCGAACGTCCTCGGTGGTATTTGTGTGTCATAATAGAATCGAAACCCTTATATTTCGTATGACTTATTGCTGGAAAAGTCACTTATTTTAAATGAGGAAAGTGCTTAGTTTTATTAATTAGGTGAATGGATTTTCAATAATTATTCTTGTTGAGCTTGATGTCATCTACATATACTGTGAATTAAATATATCGAAGTTCATATTATTATATTTGCTGGCCCTAGTAAGTATTGGAGTCGACCCCTCGTCACTACTTCTGCGAGGTTAGGCGAGATACTTACTGGGTACATATTTTTATGTACTCATGCTACACTTCTGTACTTGATTGTACAGGCTTTGAGGCAGGTGCATCTGGCCATCAGTCTGGCGCATAGAGTGGTCATCACAACTCGAGACTTTCCGAGAGCTTCCCTTTTGAGCCGATCTGCCACAGCTGGAGTCTCTCTTTTGTCTTTATGTTCCTGTCTATTTTTTTTCCAGATAGTAGGATAGTATGGTTTTGTATATTCTACTAGATTTCCCACACACTTGTGACACCAGGTCTTGGCACACACATTAGTCAAATTATGATGTTTTGGCTTGTCTTCATTATTGAGACTTGCATTTATTTCTTTCATTTAAATATGCTTAAGTTTTAAAACTATAAATCTCTTAAACCTATAATGGAAGTCGTCACGTACTGACTACATAAGTGAGGATTTACTATTTGATAGTGTTGGCTTGCCTAACAACGGTGTTGGGTGCCATCACGGCCTAGTATGGAATTTGGGTCGTGACAACATGGTATTAGAGTACTAGGTTCACGTAGGTCTCACCAGTTATTGGCAAACCCAGTAGAGTCTTGCGGATCGGTACGGAGACGTCTGTACTTATCTTCGAGAGGCTATAGGGTGTTAGGAAACTACTCTTTATTCATCTCCTATCGTGCAGTTGATGGTGTACTGACTTTCTTTATTCTATTCTCTCACAGATAGTGAGGACGCGTACGGCGGACGTTCCAGACCCAGGAGGAGATTCCCCCCCCCTCCCGTTGCTAGAGGCCAAGGTAGAGGCTGGGGGAGGGCATCGACCCGAGGTAGGGGATGAGGGCGTCCCAGAGCTGCCCCAGTTGCACCACCTGCGGATCCAGCAGGAGATCCCATTACCGAGGAGCAGAGCGAGGTGCCCGAAGCAGAGCCTACCCCGGCAAATTTCATGATAGCACCGGGCTTCCAAGAGGTCATGGGTTATATACTGCGGTTCATAGACTCGATGACTCGGGCTGGTTTATTTCCAGCGGACCTAGCCATTTCTCAGGCAGAAGGGGAGCATAGATCCCTACCGCTCAGGCTCCTGGGCACGCAGCTGCCGTATATTAGACTCCGGGTACACTACCCGCAGGCGGTGCCCATCCAGTTGCAACAGTGGCACCTGAGCCCAGACCAACTGCGGACGGTGATTCACAGAAGTTGTTGGACAGATGGACTAGGCTATACCCTCCTATCTTCGGAGGTGAGCGCCATTAGGATGCCCACGATTTTATTGACGAGTGCAGTGATAGACTGCACAACATGAGGATATTGTAGTCCCATGGAGTGGATTTCACCACCTTCCAGTTAGAGGGCAGAGCCCATAGATGGTGGAAGTCTTACCTTCTCAGCAGGCCAGCAGGTTCTCCTCCCATGACTTGGGATCAGTTTACATGGCTTCTATTGGACATGTATATTCCACCCTCTCAGAGGGAAGAGTTGCGATGTCAGTTTGAGTAGCTCGAGTAAAGTCAGATGTCTGTGACAGACTATGAGGCGAGATTCTCTGAGTTGTCTCACCATGCACTCATGATACTTCCTACGGACGCAGAGAGAGTGCGGAGATTTGTTGCAAGATTACACCCCGGTATTCGAGCTAGCATCGCCCGAGAGGTTGAGATGGGGACTGAGTATCAACTAGTAGTAGAGATTGTGCGGAGGATTGAGGGTTACCGTTAGAGGAGCAGAGAGCAGTTCCAGCAGGAAAAGAGGGACCGATTCTCTAGAGAGTTTAGAGGTGCCCCAGCTAGGGGCAGAGGTATGTTTGGGAGGGCCTAGCCCAGCAGGCTCCCATATTCAGCACCACCACCACCTCCTCGAGGTGCTCCAGTGAGGCCCTATTTCAGCGCGATACCGGAGAGTTCTTACCGCCCACCAGCTATTCAGGGTTCCTCCGACAGGTATTATGGATATCAGGGTTCTTCTAGTGGATATTCGGTCCGTCAGGGTCTGGCTTCAGGACAACAGTCTATGGCACCGCGGGGTTGTTACGAGTGTGGAGATCCGGGTCACACAAAGAGGACCTGCCCCAGTCTTTGGGGCAAGGCAGTACAACAGGGTCATCAACCTATGATTGCAGCACCAGCCGTCCGGCCGCCCAGAGGTGGGGGACAAGTTGGTAAGGGCCGTCCTAGAGGTGGAGGCCAGGTAGGGGGAGTTCAGCTAGCTACTGTTCAGCGAGCCAACGCTCCAGCTAGATTCTATGCTTTTCCGGCCAGACCAGATGCAGTGGCCTCAGATGCCGTGATCACAGGTATTATTTCTGTAAGCAATAGGGATGCTTTGGTATTATTTGATCCAGGGTCTACATATTCATATGTGTCATCTCTGTTTGCTCATTTCTTGGATATCCCTCGTGAGTCTTTGGGTACTCCTGTTTATGTGTCCACTCCTGTGGGTGATTCTGTGGTCGTGGATCGAATCTACCGGTCTTGTGTGGTTATATTATGTGGTTTCGAGACTAGAGTAGACCTTTTGTTAATTGATATGATCGACTCATCCTATGAATGGATTGGTTATTTCCATATCACGCCATTCTTGATTGCCATGCCAAGACTGTTACTTTAGCGATGCCAGAACTACCGAGATTAGAGTGGAAGGGTTCCTCCGTTAGTGCATCTAGCCGGGTTATCTCTTTTTTGAAGGCTCGACATCTGGTCGAGAAGGGTTTTTTGGCGTATCTAGCATATGATTGGGACACCACCACAGAGTCTCCGACGATTGATTCGGTTCCAGTAGTCCGGGAGTTAGCCGATGTGTTTCCTTCTGACCTTCCAGGCATGCCGCCGGATCGTGACATTGATTTCGGTATTGATTTGGCTCTAGGTACCCAGCCCATATCTATCCCACCGTACCGTATGGCGCGAAAAGAGTTGAACGAGTTGAAGGAGTAGCTTGAGGAGTTGTTAGCAAAAGGGTTTGTCAGACCGAGTGTGTCACCTTGGGGTGCACCAGTGCTATTTGTGAAGAAGGATGGGACTATGCGGATGTGCATTGATTACCGCCAATTGAACAAGGCTACCATAAAAAACAAGTACCCGTTGCCACGCATTGATGATTTGTTCGACCAGTTGTAGGGTGCTAGGGTGTTCTCAAAAATCGACTTGAGATCAGGGTATCATCAGCTAAAGATTCGGGACTCAGATATCCCAAAGACTGCTTTTCGTACTAGATATGGTCATTATGAGTTTCTGGTGATGTCCTTTGGCTTGACTAATTCTCTAGCGGCGTTTATGGACTTGATGAACAAGGTGTTCAGGCCTTATATTGATTCCTTTGTTATTGTCTTCATTGATGACATCTTGATATACTCGCGTAGCCTGGGGGAGCACGAGCACCATTTGAGAGTAGTGCTTCAGACCTTGTAAGAGCAGAAGCTATACGCTAAGTTCTCCAAGTGTGAGTTTTGGCTGGAGTTAGTAGCATTCTTGGGGCATATTGTGTCAGGAGAGGGTATTAAGGTGGATCCCAAGAAGATTGAGGCAGTTCAGAGTTGGCCACGTCCTACTTCAGTGACCAAGATCAGGAGTTTCCTGGGGTTAGCAGGCTATTACCGGCGATTTGTGCAGGGCTTTTCATCTATTGCATCACCTCTGACTAGATAGACCCAGAAGGGTGCTCCTTTCCGTTGGTCTGATAATTGTGAGATGAGCTTTCAGTAGCTCAAGACAGCTTTGACTACAACACCGGTTCTAGTGTTGCCTTCCGGTTCAGGGATGTATACGGTATATTGCGACGCTTCACGCGTTGGCTTGGAATGCGTGTTGGTGCAGGAGGGGCGAGTTATTGCATATGCTTCACGTCAGTTGAAGATTCATGAGAAGAATTACCCTGTGCACTGATAACTAGGGATTATGATGCATTTTACACTCCTTCTTACTTGAGTTTTGATTAGAAAGGTGTACAAAATAGTCCCAAAGGCTCACATGTTGTACTTGATTGTAGGGTTTGGTCAACGAGGTGACAATTCGTCAAAACCAGCTCAAAAAGCAGTGAAACATGCACAAGTACCAAGAACAAGTCCAAGCTCAGTATAACAGGACCAATGCGGCCGCACTCCATTCTGTGCGGTTCGCAAAGAGGAGGTTCAGACAGTGCTCATTTCAAGCAGCCAAGCAATGCGGCCGCAAAACATTTTATGCGGATCGCATTGACTTTATTGCGGTTGCACTCGATTTTGTGCGGTCCGCAAAGCTCAAGTTCAGAGAGTTGCCAAGTTGGAGAAACATTGCCAATACGGTCCGCGGTCCATTTTGTACGGACCGCAACAGAAGCCACCGCGGCCGCGGTGCATTTTGTGCGGCCCGCGGTGGCCAAGTTCAGAGAGCAGAAATTTCAGCCAAGAGCCTTAGTGCTGCCGCACTCGATTTTGTGCGGTCCGCACTAGCCCCACAGGGGTATTTTTGTCCAAAATTTTCTGCTAGTATAAATAGTTTCTTTTCCCATTTTTAGGTCATGAGTTATAATTTTAAGCTGAGCTGCGCTCGTGAACAGTGTCCTTTTACCATTTTGAGTAATTTTACAATACTTTTATCATTGAATCTTCAAGTTTTAGTTAGTAATTAAATATTATGGGTTTTTCTTCATCTATTTCTTTGTTTTCCTCTATTATCATGAGTAGCTAGACCCATCAGCTAGGGTTGTGGTTCAACCCTAGTGTCGGTAATTGATGGGTCTTGTGTTTTAAGGCTTGAATGTCTATGGGTGTTTGATATTTGGACTAATTTATGGTTTTAGTGTTGAATTAGTGGTTGCAAACACTAGTTTATGCCTAGTTGACTTGGGCTCTTCTTGAGAAAGAGAGCCTAAGTCTATAAAAATTAGTCCAACAAGGAATTGATGCGTACTCAAGAGATTGATAGCCCCAATTAAAGGGTTAAACCTAGAGATAGTAATACCCGACTTGAACCTCAATTGCTTGCACAAATGATCATACCCAATTGATCTTGAGAAAGTCAATTAGGGAAAAATCACTCGAACTACCGAGAGGTATAGAGTGAGTAGAATCGTGCAATGGTTATATCGTAATCCTCAAATATGACAACCTAGCCTTAGACAACGTTAAAATGTCTACTCTTAGCTTAACTTAGCTTAATTTAGCTTCTTAGTAGTATAAATTTAGAAGTAATATCAAAACCAAATATGTTTAGAAGTGCAATTGGGAATAATTACGCAACTCCAATTTAGATAGAAACTCAATTCCCATCTCTAGCTCCCTATGGAAATCGATCCCGACCTTCTCGAGTAAAAGCTGCTTCGACCACTCTTGCTACTTTATAGTAGTACAGGGTTGGCCTAGATCATGCACGACCTAGAGTTAGCAGCGATTGTCCGTGCTCTTAAGATATGAAGGCATTATCTGTATGGAGTATCATGTGAGGTTTATACCGATCATCGCAGCTTACAACATTTGTTTAAGCAGAGGGATCTAAACTTAAGACAGCGTAGATGGCTTGAGTTACTAAAGGATTATGACATCACCATTCTCTATCATTTGGGAAAGGCAAATGTGGTCGCAGATGCCTTGAGTAGAAAAGCAGAGAGTATGGGTAGCTTGGCATTCATTTCAGCGGAGGAGACGCCACTAGCTTTGGACATTCAGTCCTTGGCTAACAGACTTGTGAGGTTGGACCTTTCAAAGCCCAGTCAAGTCCTTGCATGTGTTGTAGCTCAGTCTTCACTATTGGGGCAGATCAAGGCGCGGCAGTTGGATGATCCGCATTTGGCAGTTCTTAGAAAGACGGTGCTATAGGGTAGTGCCAAGGAGGTTTCTATTAGCGAGGATGGTGTTCTCCGACTCCGGGGTTGCCTATGTGTTCCTAATGTTGATGGCTTGAGGGAGAGGATTCTAGAGGAGGCACACAGTTCACGGTATTCTATTCATCCAGGTGCTATGAAGATGTATCGTGACCTGAGGCAGCATTATTCGTGGCGGCGGATGAAGAAGGACATAGTTGAGTATGTGGCTAGGTGTTTGAATTGTCAGCAGGTTAAGTATGAGCACCAGAGTCTAGGTGGCCTACTCTGCCAGATGCCTATACCTGAGTGGAAGTGGGAGCGCATTACTATGGACTTCGTAGTTGGGTTGCCGCGGACATTGCGGAAGTTTGATGCAGTTTGGGTCATTGTCGACAGGTTGACCAAGTCGGCACACTTTATTCCGGTTGTGACTACTTATACTTCCGAGAGGTTGGCTCAGATTTACATTCGGGAGATAGTTTGTTGCACGGTGTGCCTATTTCCATCATATCAAATAGAGGCCTTCAGTTCAGTTCCCATTTCTGGAGAGTCGTGCAGAGTGAGTTGGGGACTCGAGTAGAGCTCAGCACAACATTCCACTCGCAGAACGACGGGCAGCCGGACCGGACAGTTCAAATTCTGGAGGACATGCTTAGAGCATGTGTGATTACCTTTGGAGGGCAGTGGGATCAGTTCTTGCCTTTGGCCGAGTTTGCTTATAACAACAGTTATCAGTCCAGCATCGAGATGGATCCATTTGAGGATTTATATGGTTGGCGATGTCGTTCTCCTATCGGGTGGTTTGAGCCTGGTGAGGCTAAGTTGTATGGTACAGATTTGGTATAAGATGCCTTGGAGAAGGTAAAGTTTATTCAGCAAAGACTTCGCACAGCTCAGTCCAGGCAGAAGAGTTACGCGGATAAGAAGGCGCGTGATATATCATTCATGGTCGGCGAGAAGGTTCTCTTAAAAGTCTCGCCGATGAAGGGTATTATGAGATTCAGAAAGAAGGGCAAGTTGAGTCCAAGGTTTATAGGCCCATTTGAGGTGTTGAGGCGAGCTAGAGAGGTTGCTTATGAGCTTTCTTTACCCCCCAGCTTATCGGGAGTTCATCCAGTTTTTCACGTGTCTATGCTTCGGAGGTATCACGCCGACTTGTCTCATGTGTTAGACTTCAGTACTATTCAGCTAGACGAGAGCTTGAGTTATGAGGAGGAGCCAGTTGCCATTGTTGATAGACAGGATCGCCAGTTGAGATCCAAGAGAATTTCTGCGATAAAGGTCCAGTGGAGGGGCCAACCAGTCGAGGACGCGACCTGGAGTCCGACGAGGTCATGCGGAGCATATATCTACACTTATTTAGCACTTCAGGTATGAATTTAAACCCGTTCGAGGACGAACTTTTGCTTAAGAGGTGGAGAATGTAACGACCCGACCGGTCGTTTTGCTTTCTAGAACCCCGTTCCCCTGAAGAAGACTTCCCGCACTTTCTTTAACTGATTTATGACTTGCGGGGATGGTTGGTTCGGGATTTGGAAGAGTTTGGGTTGAAATCTGAACACTTGGTTCCTTAAAGTTGGCTTAAAAGGCCAAGTTTTACTTCAGTAAACGTTTTGAGTAAACGACCTTGGAATCCGGATTTGAAGGTTCCAGCAGGTTCATATGATTTCGGACTTGGGCGTATGTCCGGATCGGGTTTTGGATAACCCAGGAGCGTTTTGGCGCCTAATAGTGGAAGTTGATTCCTTAAGAATTTTGAAGTTCCTTAAATTTGGTTTGGAGCGGGTTTTTGTGTTATCGAGGTCCGAACGGAATTTCGAGACCGAGAATAGTTCCGTAATGTCATTTAATACTTGCACGTAAAATTTGGTGTCAATACGAGTAGTATAAGTGTGTTTCGTCACATTGGAAGTAGATTGAAGAACCTGAAGTTCATAAGTTTGATTCAATTGGTTTTAGGGGGTGATTCTTAGATTTAGCATTGTTTCGGGCGTTTCGAGGGTTCAAGCGAGTCCGTTTTATCATTTCAAACTTGTAGGTGTGTTCGGGCGGGGCCCCGGGGGCCCCGAGCGTCAATCGGATGAGGCTCGAGCTTAGTTGGAAATGTGGGAAAGGACTAAACCTTCAGACTTCTGTCATAACCGCACCTGCGGTTGGCCAGCCGCAGGTGCGAGCCCGCAGAAGCAGCTAGGCCATCGCAGATGCAGCCATGGGTGGCCAGCCTAGGTGCCGCAGAAGCGGTTTGCTTCTCGCAGAAGCGGCCCAGCCGGCCAGGGAAATTTCCGCAAAAGCAGTCTCAATTCCGCAGATGCAGTGGGCGCAGCCGCAGCCCAGGACCGCAGATGCGGAAATCACTGAAGGCAGTGACCTTCATTTATTGCGGGTGTTAGCCATTTTTGGCTCATTTCCACTCAAAGGTTGGGCGATTTTGGAGCTCTTGAGAGGGGATTTTCACCAAGCTCTTAGAGGTAAGTAATTCCTACTATATGTGAGTTAAATACTTGGATTTTGGGTAGATTAACATGTAAAGATTAGTAAAAATTATGGGATTAGAGTAAAACCTAGGATTTTGATGAAAACGTGATTTAACCACGAAATTCGTTATGGAATGAAGTAAAAATCATATATTGTTGATCCTTAGGTTATGGGTAACAACTTCCTTAAAAAATTTACGGAATCCGGGCACGAGGGCTCGGGGTTGAATTTTAGGAACTTTGCCCTTGGGGTTGGATAATTGATTTAATAGCTAGAATATGAATTTGTAAACCTATAATGATGGACTTTTACGCTATTTGAATAGTTTCGGATTGTGTGGCTCCGGTTTGAGAGTTTGGACGCGTTCTTGAGTTGGAAGTAGGCTCGAAACGAGGTAAGTCTCTTTCCTAACCTTGTAGGGGGGAAAGGTCTCCATAGGTGAACTTAATTAATATATGATTAATTGTGGGGACTACGTACGCACGAAGTAACGAGAGTCCGTGCGTAGCTACTACTCCTGTTATGTCCGGGTAGTTCTAGGATTACATCACGCTTTGTGGCCGCTATTAATTGCTTATATATACTAATGGTGAGAAAGAAATTGAGTTGAAGGAAATCAAAGGACTTACAGGCTTTAGTGAATTGTATTCATATTTATAAAAAGTAATTAAAGAAGTGCTGTATTTTAAATGATGAAAATTATGTTGACCGCGTCACACGTATGATTCGCGAGCGGGGTTATGCTTTTACCGTATCGCTTGTATGATTCGCGAGCGGGGTGAATAGATGCATCTATGGTTCGTGCCGTTCGACCCTCGGCAGTGCACATTTTACTTTTATGTTGGATCGGGCCGAACGTCCTCGGTGGTATTTGCGTGATAATAGAACCGGAACCCTTTTATTTCGTATGACTTATTGCTGGGAAAGTCACTTATTTCAAATGAGGAAAGTGCTTACTTTCATTAATTAGGAGAAAGGATTTTCAATAATTATTCTTGTTAAGCTTGATGTCATCTACATATACTATGAATTAAATATATCGAACTTCATATTATTATATTTGCTGGCCCTAGTAAGTGTTGGAGTCGACCCCTCGTCACTACTTCTGCGAGGTTAGTCGAGATACTGACTGGTACATATTTTTATGTACTCATGCTACACTTCTGTACTTAATTGTGCAGGCTTTGAGGCAGGTGCATCTGGCCATTAGTCCAGCGCATAGAGTGGTCATCACAGCTCGAGACTTTCCGGTGAGCTGCCCTTTTGAGCCGATCTGCAGCAGCTGGAGTCTCTCTTTTGTCTTTATGTTCCTATCTATTTCTTTTCAAGACAGTTGGATAGTATGGTTTTGTATATTCTACTAGATTGCCCACACACTTGTGACACCAGGTCTTGGCACACACATTAGTGAAATTATGATATTTTGTCTTGTCTTCAATATTGAGATTTGCATTTATTTCTTTCATTTAATTATTCTTAAGTTTTAAAACTATAAATCTCTTAAACCTATAATGGAATTCGTCACGTACTAACTACATAAGTGAGGATTTACTATTGATTAGTGTTGGCTTGCCTAAAAACGATGTTGGGCGCCATCACGGCCTAATATGGAATTTGGGTCGTGACAATAATAGTAGCAACGCACGGACTCTCGTCACCTCGTGCGTACGTAGCCCCCACAAATAGAAGCACATAACCAGTTATTTCACCTATGGGGACAATTCCCTCTTACAAGGTTAGAAAGGAGATTCACCTCGCTCCGATGTTCCATAACCGGCACTCCACGCCTTTTCGATGACTAAAATCGACGCCAACGTTCCCAAAACTAGCCAAATAATGGGCAAACCAATGAAAATATACCCTAATACTTATAACAATTCAATTTACATAAATTCCCAACCCCACTTGAAAAGTTGACAAAATTGCCCTCGGGCCCATGTGCCCGGATTCCAAAATTTTTCAAAGATAAAGTTTACCCAAAACCTCATGAGCTCAAATATATAATGTACTCTCAATTTCTTGTCCAAAATCGTGGTCAAAATCCAAGAATACAAAATTTCTAGGTTTTCTCGAAACTCCCAAATTTCTACCAATTTTCATGTTAAAATCGATACATAATACATGTATTTAACTCAAGATAGGTGGGGATAGCTTACCATGTCATTGATGATGAAAACCCCCACTTGAAGCTCTCCAAAAATCGTCCAAACAAGAGTGAATGGAAGAAAATGGGCCAACCTCCCGATTTAAAGAACCTCTCTGCCTCTAGCATTTTCGCACCTGCGGTGCATAGGCCGCTTCTGCGGTCCTGGGCTCATGTCCAAATTCCGATTCTGCGGTCTCCTTAGCGCAGATGCACACCCGCATCTGCGGGTAAATTTCCGCACCTACGCCCCAGGCTATCTTTCTCATTCTCGCACCTGCTAAGCTCCACCGCATCTGCGTCTTCGCAGGTGCGGAAATCCCTTCGCACCTGCAGTCACTGCCCTTCTTCGCCCAAACCGCACCTGCGACCATTTCCTTGCTTCTACGATCATGCACCTGCGGTCAAACTTGCGCAGGTGTGATTACACCAGAACCGGTGCACTTCAGCCATTCCTTATGTTCCATTTTCGATCCGTTAACCACCTGAATTCCACCCGAGGCCCCCGGGACCCCGTCCAATCACACTAACCAGTTCCAAAACATAATGCGGACCTGCTCGAGGCCTCAAATCACATCAAACAACGCTAAAATCACAAATCACACCCCATTTCAAGCTTGATGAACTTTAGAACTTCGAACTTCTTCATTCGATGCCGAAACCTATCAAATCACCTCCGATTGACTTCAAATTTTGCACACAAGTCATATTCGACAATGCGGACCTACTCCAACTTTCGGAATCGGAATCCTACCCCGGTATCAAAAAGTCCACCTCTAGTCAAACTTCTAAAAAACATTTGAATTTCTAACTCTCGCCAAATGACTCCAAAATGACCTATGGACCTCTAAATTCAGTTCCGATCACGCTCCCAATACCAGAATCACCATACGAAGCTATTCCCAGACTTTGAATCCCAAACGGACATCAATATCACTGAAATGCACTTCAACCCAAACTTATGAAATTCTTTCAAAAATGCTAACTTACACAATGGGCGCCGAAACGTTCCCGGGTCATCCAAAACCCGGTCCGGACATAAGCCCAAGTCCAAAATCATCATACGAACCTGCTGGAACCTTCAAATCCTAATTCCGAGGTTGTTTACTCAAAAATCCAATACTTGTCAATTCTTCTAACTTAAAGCTTCCGAAATGCGAATTCTCTTTCCAAATCAATTCCGAACTTCCCGGAACTCAATTCCGACCATGCGTACAAGTCATAATACTTGATATGAAGCTGCTCATGGCCTCAAACTGCCAAAGGACGTGCTAGAGCTCAAAACGACCGGTCGGGTTGTTACATTCTCTCCCACTTAAACATACGTTCGTCTCGAACGTGTTGAGAACTGCGCTGAAGTAGTCTGAAATTACTATTTAACACCTCGAGCACCTACCCGTGCTACCATAACTCAGTTGAGCACATTAGCTCGATCAAATCTGAAGATATCCTCTTTCATTTAGGCAAATAAGCCTTAGAGCCCCGTTCCAACATCCGAAATTCTCTGCTAGGCCTGCTTCCAACCTACGAATGTCGTCTCAGTCGCTACACGATGCACCAATACAAGATTGCATACCTTTGCTGAATTCTCACCATGCACCATCATTCACGGACCATAATAACATTCTCTGATCATAATAACCGACATCTCTTGAGTCTGATGCTCACAATGCACCTCATGACATATATAAATCTTGCCCCAACTTTTGCAATACCGCCACGATGGAAGAGGTGTGTAGAAATTCATAACCACCGCTGAGTCGACCAACCGTTGAGTCTATAATCCTGACAAGAATCATCACCTCATTCTGAACCAAATAATGGTATTTGCTCTTTAATATACTTCGTATAATCCGATCGCACTGATCCTAGATCCAACAATCTCGTCTTACCCAGTATAAGCTACTCAGGCAGTAAGCCACCCAGACATGACCAAAAGTCTCATATGATGCCGCAACGTGCCAGTAAGCCACAAACTCGAACGTGATACATAAGAGAAACGAACCCTGGAAGGGACTACTCAACTCACGCAACTAATATGAACCTTCCTCAGTAAATGGGAAGCAAAACACACAAAAATTAGAATATAGGAGAATGAACTCAACATCACACTGTTGCGGCGTGCAACCCGATCTAAACAACATACAACTCACATAAGGAGATACACACCGAGCTAAATTTCTCAAGCCTCAAAGGAAATCAAATCGCACGATGAAGAATCAAGAAGGGAAGTGCTCCTAACAGCCTTGTAGCCTCTCGAAGATAAGTACAGACGTCTCCGTACCGATCCGCGAGACTCTACTAGACTTGCTCATGACTCGTGAGACCTAAGGGAACCTAGTGCTCTGATACCATGTTGTCACGACCCAAAATCCACTAAGGGTCGTGATGGCGCCGGACACCACTGTCAGGCAAGCCAACACCAAGAAGTTAATTAAATTCCCATTTTAGTATTTATTGAAATCATTTCTTTTCTACATTAAACAAATAATAATGAAATTCGCTGAAATAAGATGATGTCTTTAGCAAACTTAGTATTGAATAATCCCATAATCATCCTAGAACCCGGTGTCACAAGTGCATGAGCCATTTATAGGAAATCAAATGAAGTACAATAACTGTACGGAATACAAACTGGACAGAAGGTAAATACTATAACACTGAAAGAGGCTATGCCGGTTGCGGGTCATCTCGAGAGATGCAACTCAGCTAAGTCTCCGTATCATCCATGATGCTACGCCCATTAGGCCGCTAGAGGTACATGTGCATGTGCAACAAAAATGCACAACAAGTGTAGCATGAGTACAAAAACAACGTGTACTCAGTAAGTATCCCGTCTAATCTTGAAGAAGTAGAGACGAGAGGTTGACTTCGATACTTACTAGTGGTCCAATAATAATATACCAATAATATAGTAAATCGAGGATTTTCATAAAAATGGTTGTAACTCAATAGCATGAGGCAAGTAAACAATTCTTTCGTTTATAGGAAATTTCCAAATTCATTTTCATCATTTATACATTTATCTCAGGTCAGGGAGAACAAATATCAACATCAATGAGTTTCAAGGCAAGCAATAAAAGCATGCGCAAATCATGCCAAGGTTGTACGGTGCGATCCAACAATTTTTAAACTGTGCACTGCCAGAGGGTCGAATGGAGTGAACCATAGATGCATCTATTTAATCTACCGAGGCGTTCGGCCTATTCCACGATACGTAAACACATTCAAGCAGTCAATCAAAAATTCATCAAGGAGCAATTATCCAAGTAAAGAAAATTTCTCTTTTTTAAAAAAGTCAAGAAAATGATGTCTATCCTTTTAGAAATTTATTTACACGTTCGATAAGTTTTAAGCATTTTATAATTGACAAAAAGATTCCAAATATTACAAGTAAAGCATACTTTTGGGTCCTAGACTACCCGGACTTATGCATAATAGTAGCTACGCACGGACTCTCTTCATCTCGTGCGTACGTAGCCCCCACAAATAGAAGCACATAACTAGTTATTTCACCTATGGGGGCAATTCCCTCTTAGAAGGTTAGAAAGGAGACTCACCTCGCTCCGAAGTTCCATAACCGGCACTCCACGCCTTTCCGATGACTCAAATCGATGTCAACGTTCTCAAAACTAGCCAAATAATGGACAAACCAATGAAAATATACCCTTATACTTATAACAATTCAATTTACATAAATTCCCAACTCCACTTGAAAAGTTGACAAAATCGCCCTCGGGGGCACGTGCCTGGATTTCAAAATTTTTTGTAGATAAAGATTACCCTCACGAGCTCAAGTATATAATTTACTCTCAATTTCTTGTCCAAAATCGTGGTCAAAATCCAAGAATACAAATTATCTAGGTTTTCCTCAAACTCCTAAATTTTTGCCAATTTTCATGTTAAAATCCATGCATAATCAATGTATTTAACTCAAGATATGCAGGGATAGCTTACCTTGTCATTGATGATGAAAACCCCACTTGAAGCTCTCCAAAAATTGTCCAAACAAGAGTGAATGGAAGAAAATGCGCCAAACTCCTGATTTAAAGAACCTCACTACCTCCAGCATTTCCGCACCTGCAGTGCATAGGCCGCTTCTGCGGCATGTGTGCCGCTTCTGCGGCATGTGTGCCGCTTCTGCGGTCACGGCCTTAAGTCCAAATTCCGCTTCTGCGGTCTCCTCAGCGCAGATGCGCATCCGCATCTGCGGGTAAATTTCAGCACCTGCGGCCTAGGCTGTTTTTCTCATTCTCGCACCTGCGAAGCTCCACCGCATCTACGTCCTCGCAGGTGCAGACATCCCTTCGCACCTGCGGTCACTGCCCTTCTTTGCCCAATCCGCACCTGTGACCATTTCCTCGCTTCTGTGATCACGCACATGCGGTCAAACATGCGCATGTGCGATTACACCAGAACTGGTGCACTTCAGCCATTCTTTATGTTCCATTTTCGATCCGTTAACCACCCGGATTCCACCCGAGGCCCCCGGGACCCCGTCCAATCACACTAACCAGTTCCAAAACATAATGCGGACCTGTTCGAGGCCTCAAATCACATCAACTAAAATCACAAATCACACCTCATTTCAAACTTGATGAACTTTAGAACTTCAAACTTCTTGATTCGATGCCGAAACCTATCAAATCACCTCCGATTGACTTCAAATTTTGCACACAAGTCACATTCGACATTACAGACCTACGGACTTCAAAACTTTCGAATTTCTATCTTTCGCCAAATGACTCCAAAATAACCTACGAACCTCCAAATTCACTTCCGATCGCGCTCCCAATACCAGAATCAGCATACGGAGCCATTCCCAAACTCAGAATCCGAAACAGACATCGATATCACTAAAATGCACTTCAACCCAAACTTGTGAAATTCTTTCAAAAATGCTAACTTACACAATGGGTGCCGAAACGTTCCCGGGACATCCAAATCCTGATCCGGACATACGCCCAAGTCCAAAATCATCATGCGAACCTGCTAGAACCTTCAAATCCTGATTCCGAGGTTGTTTACTCGAAAATCCAATCCTTGTCAATTCTTCCAACTTAAAGCTTTCGAAATGCGAATTCTCTTTCCAAATCAACTCCAAACTTCCCGGAACTCAACTCCGACCATGCGTACAAGTCATAATACCAGATGTGAAGCTGCTCATGGCCTCAAACTGCCGAACGACATGCTAGAGCTCAAAACGACCGGTCGGGTCGTTACATGTACTATAGTTGTGCACTAAATTCGTATAAACAATGAAAGTTTAATATCCTTTTTATAATGCTTCTACAAAACTTTTGACAGATTTATACTGGAGTAGGACAAAATCCAGGAAAGAATATGCATGTTGTCAGAATATTCCATGATCAATGTTATCTATCTCGGAAGAAATAAAGTACGACAACGTACAAAATTTTTTTAAAAAGACATCAAAATGAAGTAAAAAAGAAAAAGCAATATGTTGGTATAAATCCACCTTATTCTTCCCAACATGTTTTTTCTGTTAGCAACAAGTTAACATGACCAAACATAGTTTTCCTTCAGTTTTGTAGTTTGGTTTAATTTTGCTGTAAAATTGTAACTATTATAGTTACTTTTACAGTAGTATATCTGTAATAAACTATTTTCTTTTTGTTCTAGCGTTTTATAAGCGCATCAAATATTTTACATATGCCTATGAGACAGAGAATGTCTAACATAAGGGAAAAAGATTAACCGTTCAACTCTCACATTGTTGGCCCAAGTAAAATTTATTTTGATGATTGTTTTGATGATTGACAAAGGAACTCAAGTATGAACCAGGTCCATACATGAGGGAAATCCACAGTTATATTCGGAATTTAAATACATCTTAATCTCTTTTTGCCTTTATTCATTCGTTACAATGAGAAATTTCCACTGGATTTATTGTTCTAAAGGCGTAAGTCAGATTTTTGAGAAAATACCTTTTGGGGTTGCTTTTGCTTTTCCAGCATTCGCCCCTTCAGTAGCCTTTTGCGTGGGTCCTGGTCCTGCGCTTCCTGACGTCAACGAGATTCCAACAACGTTCCTAAGCCATACTAAGTAAAGGGGGACGTGTTCAGTCCCAAGCATCTTCGTCAATACTCCATCTGCCCTCGCTGGGGGTTAAGGGGGAGTAGTATACACAGACACAGGCAGATTCGAGCACAAGGGATGCACGTGAAAGAGATAAGCTTATGTTATTATATATGATATCTCTAGAACGAAAAGGTTGCATAAGTGAACGTGAACCGAATGTCTCACCTGTCGACTCCAAGGAGAAGGACTCCTTACCTGAATAGAAATTTATCCAAAATAGGAAAGGAGTTAGAAGTTGAAGATAACTATAACTCTTCCACCAAGGAATAGTATAGCATTGGAACTCTAGTTATTTCCTATTCTACTAACTCTATATATTTTGGGATGTTCTTATTTTACAAGCACACACAAACACTGGAGTTAAACGTGAGTTGAGAGCAAAATAGCAAGGCATTTTCAAGCAATTCTTGTGTGATTCAAGTGTGCGAATTTGAAGCTACACGAACCAGATAGAAGAACCAGTTGCAAGTGTCTGTCTTTTATTCTAGTTTCACTCTAGTAGGTGTTTCAAATTGTACCTTTCAGCTTTATCTAGAAGCAATTGTACTAGGTACTCTGAGTGTTGTATTCAAGTTAGAGTTAACTTGAAGTTGTCGCAACAACTAGAGGCTGGTTGCCACAAAGGGATTAGAGGTAATCCTTAGGTTTACAAAGAGTTTTATAAATGCTATTTTGGCTTAGTGATTTAGTGAAGTGTTGGGGAAAATCCTACCGAGTAATAGGTCGTGTTTTTTTAACCTTTTGAGCTGTGTGTTTTCCACGTAAAAATACTTGTGTTCTTTACTTTCTGCATTTATTATTTCCGCAACAATAGTATAAGAAAAACATAGAAGAACGAGGTCCTTCTATAATCTGTGCACGCGAAAATTGGACACCACAAAAATCACCCTCCCCCTCTTGTGTGGCATTGAAGTATAAAACATCAATTGGTATCAGAGCGGGTTATCCTTGAAGAGGCTTACACCTTAGGAGAAGATCAACATGAGTAAACCACCTGGAAACTGGGAAGGGCAATCCAATGCTAGGCCACCATTCTTTGATGGCCAATACTACTCTTGGTGGAAAAACATGATGAGAGATCACATTATAGGAGAAGACTATGAGCTATGGAATATTGTCACAGATGGTCCACTAGCTACCTTGAAGAAAAATGCTGAAGGAGTAGATGTGTCAAAGACAAGAGCGGATTGCACTACTGCGGACTTGAAGAAGTGGGAGAAGAATGCTAAAGCCAAGAAATGACTTGTTTGTGGACTTGGTCCAGATGAGTACAACAAAATCCAAGGATGTGACACTGCTAAGGAAATTTGGGACACACTGCAAGTGGCTCACGAAGGAACACCTCAGGTGAAAAGATCTAGAGGAACTCTACTGTACTCTCAATATGAGAACTTTGCTATGAAGGAGTGAGAAACCATTCAAGAAATGTACAATGGGTTCACTACACTGACAAATGAGCTTAAATTTCTTGGAAGGATTATTCCTGAAGAAGAAAGAATCGAGAAGATACTGACTAGGGTTTTGCCTATCACTTGGGAGAGCAACTCACTGCCATCCAGGAATTAAAGAATATTGCCACTCTTCCACTGGATGAATTAATTGGAAATCTTACTACTTATGAACTTAGAAGACAAATCATGAAGATGGATGTACCTAAGAAGGAAAGGAGCTTAGCACTCATAATCATTGAAGGTTCTGATATGGAAGATGATGAAATGGCTATGATAACCACAGACTTCAAGAAGTACCTGAGGAGAGGAAAGGGTTCTTCAAGAAGTGGAATCTATAGCAAGTCAAAAGCTCCTGAGAAGAAAACCAATGATGGCTGCTACAAGTGCGGAAAGACTTATCACCACATCAAGAATGGTCCTTTATGGGAAATTGAATGGAAGAAGGAAAGAGCTGAATGAAGGAACAGGAAGAAAGAACAGGTTCAACCCAAGAAAAGCAACAACAAAGGATCAACCAAGGTTATGGTCGCTGCTTGGGGAGAAAGCTCAGATGATGATGATGATGAACGATCACCTATGGCCATTGGAGAATCTGATGAAGAAACTGAGGTAAGTGTCTTTTATCTCAAAGACAAGATTAAATTTTTATCTAAAGAAAGGTTATCTGAGTTGCTATTAGAGCTAATTGAAGAATCTGAGGATGTAAATAATAAAAAGGAACAACTGTCAAAAGAATGTGTGGTTTTAAAGGCTAAGTGCAAAAACCTGGAACTTAGGTTAGTGAAACTGTAAGTGAAAATACTGTGTTCAAGAACCAGGTTCATGCACTTGAATCAACTGACCTAGAGCTTAGATCTGAAAATCTAAAATTGAAACTAGGAACAGGCAAAAATACAGCTGATCACACACAACTCACTTTAGAAGAAAATATAGGAAAAATGAAGGATGAGTTGTGCAAGAAAGATGAACAGGTAAGAATTCTAAAGGAGGATCTAAGTAAGGTCAAGCATGAGCTAGACAGAATTTGTAAATGGAACAGGTCCTTCGATGCACTTTCATGGCTACAAGAACACCATAGTAGCAATAGAAGAGGACTTGGCTTTGGAAAACCGGCACCTAAGTGGGATCCCAAAAGCAATTACCTCACACTTCCTGAGAACAAGATTTGCATACACTGTGGTAAAATAGGTCACTAAAAGTGAATGCACTGCAAAAGAAAAGGCAAGTCAAAAGAACAAAGAATTTGTTCAAGGGAAGAATAAACTACCAAGCTGGGCTAACAAGAATCTGATTCATCCTTTTGCCTATAGAAAGGGAACCAAACTAGTTTGGGTTCCTAAGACTAACCCTTGATTTCTTTTTAAAGGTCCAAGTGAAGGGGAGCAGCCATATATGGTACATGGATAGTGGCTGCTCAAAGCATATGACAGGAAGCAAGAACCAGTTCCTTTCACTTGAGGACCTTAAAGGAGGTAATGTCGTCTTTGGAAATGGTAAGAAAGGTGAGATCATTGGGGTACAGTCTAATAAGTGTATCACAGCTATGTGATAGAGGTAACATGGTAGCATCCACATCTACAAAATGCTTTGTGATTAATCTTACCACTGACAAGATAGTTTTGCGGGGAAAAAGAGTGAACAACATATATGTTATGGATCTGTCCAGACTTTCAGATAATTGAATCACTTACTTAAGTGTGCTGGATAATGATTTCCTCCTTTGGCACAAGAGACTTGGACATGCCAGTCTAAGTCAACTCAACAAACTAGTCTCCAAGAACTTGGTGATAGGGCTACCTAACATTAAGTTCAAAGAAGATAAAGTTTGTGAGGCTTGTGCAAGGGGAAGCAGGTAAGATCCTCTTTCAAAAGCAAGAAAATGGTAAGCACCACCATGACAATGGAACTGGTCCATATAGATCTTTGTGGACCAATGAGAACATTGAGCAGATGTGGTAAGAGATATGTTATGGTACTTGTTGATGATTACTCTAGGTTTACTTGGACACTGTTTTTAACATCTAAAGATGAAGCATTTTACATGTTCACTTTTTTTGTTAGAAAAACTCAGAAACAACTAGGTAATCAACTTGCATCAATAGGTCTGATCATGGTAGTAAATTTGAGAATGCTAAATTTGCTGAATTCTGGGATGAGCATGGCATAAATCATAATTTTTCTGCTCCTAGGACTCCACAACAAAATGGAGTAGTTGAAAGAAAGAATAGGACACTAGAATAAATGGCTAGGAATATGCTTCTTTATAGTAAACTATCCCATAGTTTCTGGGCAGAAGCTGTGAACACTGCTTGCTACATCATAAATAGGTGCATGGCTAGACGTCTTGCTGAGAAGATTCCCTATGAGTTACTTAAGGGGAGAAAGCCAAATATATCCCATCTTAGGACATTTGGATGCAAGTGCTTTGTGCACAATAATGGCAAAGACTCCCTAGGTAAGTTTGATCCCAGAAGTGATAAGGGAGTATTCTTAGGATATTCTTCACATAATAAAGCTTATAAGATTTACAACAACAGAACTATGTGTGTAGAAGAATGTGTACATGGTTTTTGATGAAACTAACATTCTTTCTGAGAGGCAGGAGCATGATGATGAATCAATTGGGCTGGTGAGAAACTCAAATAAAACCACAACCTAAACTAAAGCTGCACCAGAGGAATGAACAGGTGATAGAACAGGTCCTTCCACCCAGGGCAACTTGATAGAGGGAACTAAACAAAGAGAAACTATTCCGCAAACCTTGAGGGAACCTGTCCACGAACCTGTTCCTCAGTAACAAAACATTGAACGAACATCTAGGGGAAACCATCTGGTTGTGAAACCTTACAAGTATCAAAGTTCTCATCCCATTGAGAACATAATCAGTGATCCAACCTCTGGAATCAAAACTAGATATTCTTTGAAGAATCTTTGTGCTTTTGATGTTTCCTTATCTCTTATTAAACCTAAAAATGTTGCTAAAGCTTTGTAGGATGCAAACTGGGTGAATGCAATGCAAGATGAACTCAACCAATATGAGATAAGCCAAGTTTCGCATCTGGTTCCAAGACCCAAGGACAGATCAGTAATTGGCACAAAATGGTCTTCAGAAACAAAGTTGACGAAGATGGAACAATTACAAGGAACAAGGCAAGATTGATGATTCAAGGATATAGTCAAGATGAGGGCATAAACTATGATGAGACTTTTCATAGCCTTTGCTGTTTACATGGAATTCACTCTCCATCGGATGGATGTCAAGAGCGCCTTCCTCAATGGCTATCTAAAGGAAGAAGTGTTTGTCAAGCAACCTCGGGGCTTTGAAAGCAAGGAATGTCCTGATCATATGTACAAGCTTGACAAGGCACTTTATGGTCTCAAGCAGGCTCCACGAGCATAGTATGAAAGATTGTCAAAATTCTTGCTTGAGCATGGCTACAAGAGAGGTAAAATTGACAATACTTTGTTCTTGAAAGAAAATGGTAAAGATATCTTGGTTGTTCAGATATATGTTGATGATATAATATTTGGAGCAACTACTGATAAGTTAAGTAAGGAATTTGCTAAAATAATGGGGAATGAATTTGAAATGAGTATGACAGGTGAGCTTAATTTCTGTTTAGGCTTACAAATTAAACAAAATTCAAATAGAACTATGATCCATCAGTAGAAGTATGTAAAATAGTTTCTTAAAAGGTTTAAAATGGAAGATTCCAAAGAAATCGACACTCCTATAGCAAAAACCACAAAATTGGATGTAGATGAATCTGGTTCATCTGTTGATTAGAAGGTGTATAGGGGAATGATTGGCTCTTTGTTATATCTAACTGCTAGCAGACCTGGCATTATTTCCAGTGTAGACTTTGTGCTAGATTTCTGGCAAATCCAAAGGAGTCTCATTTGACTACTGTCAAGAGGATCTTGAGATACCTAAAAGGCACCACTGACCTTTGTCTATGGTATCCAAAAGGTAGTAATTTTAACTTAGTGGGATATGCTGATGCTGATTAAGCAGGGTTTTTTTGTGTGGATAGAAAGAGCACCTCAGGTATGGCATATTTTCTTGGCTCATGTCTTGTGTCTTGGGCCACCAAAAGAAAAATTATGTGGCCTTATCTACTGCTGAAGCTGAGTATGTTGCTGCTGCCTCATGTTGTGCTCAATTGTTATGGATCAAACAACAATTAATGGACTTTGGAATTGATGTAGGTTGTATCCCCATCTTTTGTGATAACATTAGTGCAATTAGTATGACCAAGAACCCGGTTCATCACAAAAGAACTAAGCACATAGATGTTAGGCATCACCTTTTAGGGACAACTATGAAAAGGGCTTAATCATTGTGGAATTTTGTGCTACTGACAAGCAAAGAGCTGACATCTTCACAAAAGCTCTAAGTAGGGATCACTTTAAAAGGAAATATATTAGAATTAGGGATGACTAAGATCACCTAAAAGGAACAAGTTCCAACTCAAAAGTTGGTTAGAAAATCTGTGAATTTTGTATATAATTATATTAGATTTTGCTCAGTCTCATACTTTCATCAATATACTCTTGTTCTATGCGCTAAAATATCTCATTAATCTCTAATGATATTATCTTTATTTTATTGGACTTACACAAGAGATTTCTCATTGAAGAATCTGGTTCATCAAGATTACATGGTACGTACTCTCTACTCTGTATATTTTGGAATAATTATATTTGGATTATGATCAAAAGGAGAGTCTCATTTAATCATAACCTCCTTGAGCTCATCCATCACGAAATAAACCAGTATCACCCAAAGAGAGTCACAGAACATAAGAAGTGCCTAGATTCTAGGGAGAGTCCTCAACGTCTTTTCAAACTGACTCCAGGTTTGATTAGACTCCCGAGCTTCTGAAAAAGTTGTCGTTACCCAATCCATTATCCCTCTTTGAATTGATTTGGACTTAGTCGTTTCTTCACTTCTAAGTTACAACCGCCAAATAATTATCTCTATTTTCTCTCATATTTTAGACACACATAATCATCTTCTCTCATCCTCTAACCATCAATGGCTAACACCTCTGAAAAACCCTCATCACCATCAATCCACACCCATACCTTCAACCACCACCACACCCAGAAAAGGACGAGTGAGGGTTACTGCTCGTAAGAGAGTGGCAGGGAGTGAATTATCCAAGAAGTTAAATGAACAATTAAAATCAAGCCAGGCACAAGAACACCAAAAATCTAACGACTCGTTTAAGTTAGCTACTGAGGGGGAAGAAACTATTTCTTCTAAAATAGAGTAGGTAACATATGGTCCTAAAATTACTCTTGAAATCATCTCTGAGGTTGCTGAAAATCTAGAAAATAGGTTTGTTCTGGTAAGAATTGGGGCTGGGGCTGAGACCACTGAGTTTGGGAAAATTTGTGGTAAAAATAAAAGGAGAAAAGAAAAATAAATTGAGGGTGCTCAAGATGATGTGATGGGAATGAGAAAGGAAGGAGTGGCTGAATCTTCACCCACTGCTGTTAGTTTGACTGAAGAAATAGGAGCTATGGTATTGTGGAGTGAGGAATCCGCTGGTGAGGAAGATAGATTGAGAGAAACAGGGGGTAGTGAGTCTGGAGATGCAGGTGCTGCAGAGGGGTTGGTAAGGTTGAGGAAGAGGTTCCAAGTTCCATCTGTGCAGGAACCCTTCGAAGGCCTATTGAAAAGAGTGTCTGACAGTTATAATCCAAAAAGGAAGAAGAGTTCAGGAGTTAAAATCCCTAGAACTGCTCGGGCAAACAAGAAGAGAAAGGTTGATTCTTCTATCCTTGTAGAGACTCTTCCCACAAGAGGAAGAGCTATAAGGAGTCAGAAGAAGTAGAGTGAGGCTGAAATTGAAAGGCCCTGAAAGAAATTAAAAGAAAAGTTGCTGTAAAGGGAAAGAAGAAGGTGAGTGAGCTTGTTGAGGCAGTTGAATTTGAGGAGATGGACTTGGTCCTTCATGATGAAGAGGAGGCAAAAGAGGTGGAGGTTGTGACTCCAAAAGCAAAAAATATCAAGACTTCTAAATGTTGATATCCAATTTTGCCCTCATATTATTCCAAATAGTATATATATTTTCAACATGTAATTTTGCGTCATTATTTAGTTCATAAGAATTATACATGTATTTTTTATAATTTTTAGCAATTTTTAGAGCTTTAAAGCTAATTTTCTTGCATTTAAATTACTTAAATATTTACTAATTATTTCTTTAAATTATTTTGTGATGACCTAATCATCTAAAATTATTTTTTGCATCCATATACATATTTCAAATATTCTTAATTCATTTCATATGATTATATTAGTATTTTAGGCTATTTGCACAATCTTGCAATAATGGCCTATATTTTGTAATTTATTGCATTTGTCATTTTTATTCAAGGTCAAATAATATTTTAAATTTTTTATAATATTCTACTATTGTGTTAATTTATTAAATTGCATAAATAGCATTTTGTATATTTTTATTAAATTATTTCCCTTAATCTCTTATTTTTTAAATCTGGACCAAATTAGGCTAATTTCGGACCATTTAAGGTCCAAATGAACCATCCCACTCTGATCAACCCCAAGAAGCCCAACCCCAAGCGACCCAACAGGTCTGCCCCGTCCAAAACCCGACCCAACTCATTTTAGATCTCAGCCGTTGATCAAAAGCGATCAACGGCTCACAACACCCCCACTCCCTTTCCTAATATCCCCATAACATAATCCTAATCCCCATTTCCCTAAAGACAGTCGCCTCTATTCTCATTGTTCCTCTGTTCTCCTTCATAAACCCTAGCCGCCACACCCTCTAATTCTCTCCGATTCCGACCCTGATATGGAATCCTTTTACGATTTGCCTTCCATATATGCTTTATCTCCGTGATACTTACACGACTTTGGTATCACTTAGTACTTGCCTATTTTTGGCAAGTACCAGGCCTGGAATCATGTGAAAACCATCTACAATCTTCAAGATCTAGACGGTATTCCGTCTATATTCATTATGGCAAGGCGATATGAAGCCGATTCACCAAGATCTTTGGTCAAATCCCCTTTTCCTCAATGATTTTCCGATTGCATGTGATCTTCTTTCCTTTCTTGTGTTTGACTGATGATTTATCCTTGTTTGGGTGTTTAATTTCTACTACTATATAAACCCCTCCCCAATTCCCCTCTAAAAAAAGTTATCACTGCTATTACACTCAATACATCTGTCTCACCCGTTCATCTTTTCTGAAATACTTGGCTCTTTGGCAGGCTGAAAGCCAAGGCCATAATATTATCAACCTCCTCTGGTGCAAGCACTGCTCGGGGCCCTTACGAGGCTCTTGTGAACTCTGAAGCATAGGAGACCTGGGGTTCTTTCTACGGGCATTCTAAGCTCTTTATTATTCTTTTGCTCGTCTAATTTTGCTATTGGTCAGTGCTTTTAACCCTTGCAATGTTAAATATATTTTCTTCTGCATACATATATGTGTTTGAATTCTGTGAGCACGATTTAGTTTTGAGTCTCTAATATTGCACTACTATGATATCGTTCAATACTCCCCGGTCATTCTATGTTCTTTGATAGTTGAATGCATTTTAGTACATGAGATAGTTTCATGCTTGCTCTTAGTTTGTGTTAGGCTAATATGTGTTCTTCACTATGGCCTGCACTTCTATGTTGGTTTTCCTTGTTCTCTTCTGGAATCAGCGTTGTACCTCTGTATTTTTTTAAGCATCTGAACATGTTTTAGTTTTGAGTTTCAATGCATGCCTATTTTATGTGTTCTTTTAATGAATCTGACTGTCATGACTATCTGTTGTTAGTTATATAATCCTCTTCATGCCTTGCTTGGATACTACTAAGACTATGAAACCCTCCCTCTACTTTAAATGAATCATTTAGCGCCGATTCTTGTGTTTAATTGACTGTTCTTTGCGTAATAGCCACAATTATATGGGTTTCATGTTGCAATACTACTTTAAGGTCTACTCTAAACATGTTTCCTTGCTATTTGTAATCCTGATCTTTAGCACCACCTAAGATTTTAGGATAAACATCCCATTTTCCCTCTTATGTATGTTAATGAGTAGTTAATCTATCCCTTTTCATGCCATAAGTTTCTGCACTATGATTTATTCCCTATCATGTTAAGTTTTCATGATATTGGCAAAGCTGTATCATTCGTATGTTGATATGCTATCTGGGACTTTATTAAAATTGTCATGCTAGAACTTTCATTGTACTAGACTGACATTTGAAATCCTTTAGGTTAATGCTCTATTTTGAATTTGTGTGGCATTGTGCACCATTATATGTTGATCCTATGATCTCCTTGTGAACTCTAATGCACTATGATTTGGGCTCCTTTGGCCATTCTCTTTGCCGATGGTACTTAAGCGGTCCCTGACACTTAGCTTTTCTCTCTTATTTTATTTGTTGAATCTGCAAACTGGGTTGCTTAATTGATTTTTGTGTGATTCGATAATTTATTTGGGTCATGTGTAACTGTTTGGCCTGGCATGAGTTCCTTTGTGACTTTGGGCTGTGCTGGTGGGCATTGTCTCCTGTTTGAGAGATGCTTGGATCAGGGCATGCTATTTGTGGAAACTGAGCTTGTTGAAGTCCCAGGCAACTATGGGTTATCTTCATTTTTGGCCTGCTCTTGGGCCTGTAGCTTTATTCACGTGTAATATTTATATTTATATTCTCTGGGCCTGTAATAATTTGTAATAACAAACAAATGGGGTGTTAGTGAAATTGGGAAAACGGGTATATTCTAATGTTTGCATAAAAGGGTAGAAAACATGCCTATAGAATTTATATGACTTACCTGTTATTTTATCCAACCTGCCATATATGTTATTTAGTTTTCATGTACACAAGTAGAAACCATGCCTATAGGGAATCACACACTCACTCAACCTGTTTTACTATGCCTACTACTTTGCGTTATTAGACATTATGCCTATAGGAAATTAGTGTCAATAACTGTTCGTTAAATTTGTGCAATTGCAGCATGTTCGCTAGATACCATGCCTATAGGATCACACTAATGCTCATCTAGATATCATGTCTATAGGGCCTTAATTGACTAATTAGCCTACTGTTTTCATCACATTGCTCGCCTAGAAAACATGTCTATAGGGATGAAGTGTTACAGAACCAGTTTCAAATGCCAGATATCAAAAATCATGCCAATAGGATGTTGTTATTCGCCTGGAAAGTATGCTAACAAAATGTCACGACCCAAGTTCTCCCTGCGTGAACTGTCGTGACGGCACCTAGTCTCTACGACTAGGTAAGCCTAAGATTTTGTGGAAAATGAAATAAAGATACGAAACTAACAATTTACAGGCAATATAATAAAGGAGTTTAAAATGCCGCTTGACATATACAATAATAACACTCTCAAACTGAACATAGCACTCCCAAAACCCGTAATCTCATGAATCACAACCTAAAGAAATACATAGTGTTTTAACTCCAAAAGTCTAAACAAAGAAAAATACAAGAAGTCTATAACTGAAGGGAGTATAGAGAGGGACTTCTAGGTCTCCGGACGTGGCAGATATACCTCGACGTCTCTGGATCGCCTCGCCTCACGGATAGTATGGCTGAGCAGAAGAACCTGAATCTGCACACGAAAAACATGTGCAGGAAAGGGCGTGAGTACACCACAGCGGTACCCAGTAAGTGCCAAGCCTAACCTCGGTCGAGTAGTGACGAGATCAGGTCAGGGCTCTACCGGTTATACATATATAACAAGGTAAAACAATATGAAAAATAGTATAGTTAAAATACTAACAGTCAATGAAAAATGGAATCACAGAAAGAAATAACTCAGTACACAGAGATAGCAACAGAGGATCTCCCAGGATAACATCCCGTAGTCCCAAACGTAAATGTACAGAGGATCTCCCGGGATACCGTTCCGTAGTCCAAATCGTAAATGTGTAGGGGGATCTCCCGGGATACTGTCCCGTAGTCCCAAACATAAATGTGCAGGGGAATCTCCCAGAATACCGTTTTGTAGTCCCAAAGTAAATACATAACCCAATCGATATACACAACAGTCTCAGCAAGAAAGTCTACAATTCTATTCAAGGCCGTATCAAAGAAATAGGTAATTCCTACCCTAAACATGCTACACAGAATCCAAGTAAGCAGTTAACGCAGATAAGACAGTTAAGGCACGTAAGCATGCTTTCCTAAGCTAAGCATGAGGATACATAAACTAGTATTTCTCAATTAAGGAAAAACACGGATATTTAATTAATGAAAACGGGGTTTTTCAACAATTTGCACGTGCACGGCATTCATATAACAACAGTACCAAAATCCTAAGGGGAGTTCCTCCACACAAGGTTAGGCAAGCCACTTACCTCGAACCAAGCTCAAAATCAATCCGATATCACGCTCTTGCCACGAGTATCCCACATCGAGTGGCCCAAATCTAATCAAATCAATTACATAACATAAATATAGCTACAACCAACGAATTTAGCTAATAAATTTAAAGCTACGGCGAGAAAATAGGAAAACGCCCAAAAATCCTCCCCGGGCCCACGTCTCGAAATCGGGTAAAAGTTACCAATTTAGAACACCCATTCACTCACAAGATCACTCGTCCAAAAATTATTCAATTTCGACACCTAAAACCCGATCAAAACCCAAAAACTCGATTGGGGAACTTTTCCCCCAAATTCCCATTTTTCCACTCAAATTCCTTGATTAGATTAAGAAAATTACTAGAGATTGATGAAATATAAACGAAATAGGGTTAGGAATCATTACCCACTGATTTCCTCTTCAAAAACCTCACAAAATCGCCTTCTCCCGAGCTAAAAATCGAATTTGATGTTATGAACTTTAAACCCTCGAAGTTTCGTATTTCTACCCAGCGATTACCGCATCTGCGGTCCTGGGGCCGCATCTGCGGTCCTGCACCTGCGGGAAAAGCATCGCAGGTGCGAAAGCCACTTATCCAGGCTGGGACCGCATCTGCGGTCCCTGATACACAAGTACAGTTCCGCTTCTGCGGTTCACTCAGCCGCTTCTGCGGCACCGCACCTGTGTTCCAAGATCCGCAGGTGCGAAAACAACAGGTTTAGCACTTCAGAAATTGCCTAAGTCCAAGTTCTCATCCGTAAAGCATCCGAAACTCACCCGAGGCCCCCGGGACCTCAACCAAACATACCAACCAATCCTAAACCATCATACAAACTTAGTCAAGCCCTCAAATCACATCAAACAACGCTAAAACTACGAATCACCCTCCAATCCAAACTTAATGAACTTGAAATTCCAAAATTCTACAACCGATGCTGAAACCAACCAAACCACGTCCGATTGACTCCAAATTTTGCACACAAGTCATATTCAACACTACGGACCTACTCCAACTTCCGAAATTGGATTTCGACCCCGATATCAAAAATTCCACTATCGGCCCGAAACTCCAAAAATTCAATTTTCGCCATTTCAAGCCTAAATAAGCTATGGACCTCCAAAATATGATCCGGACACGCCCCTTAAGACCAAAATCACCCAACGGAGCTAACATAATTGACGGAATTCTATTTCGGAGCCGTCTTCACGTTGTTCCGACTACAGTCTAAATTTTAAGTCTTAAGCTCACATTTAGGGACTAAGTGTCCCAAAACACTCCGAAACTCAAAATGAACCATCCCAGCAAATCATAATAGCAGAAATAGACATGCAGGAAAGAAGTTAATAGGGAATCAAAGCGTAAATTCTTAAAACGACCGGCCGGGTCGTTACGCAAAATCTAACGCGAGTAATTATTTCAAGCTTTCAAATGGTTTTATTGCCTCATTTAGAAATTATGCCTATAGGATTTGTAACACCTATAATCTGCAAATTTATTGTTATAATACAACATCACTACATGTATGCTTAAAAATAAAATCACATAGAAACCATGTATATAGGGCTTAATGACTCTAATTTGCCTTAATTCTGGAATTGTCTACTGCCTAATCTAAAATCTGCCTGCGGCATTGGTCTTTATGTGTGGAGGCTAACTTGGGCCTTTAACCGTCTTTACGTGAAGTCCTACTTGTTTTGAATGACTGTCACGACCCAAGTTCGCCCTCCGTGAACTGTCGTGATGACACCTAGTCTCTACGACTAGGTAAGCCTAACAATTTGCGAAAAAGGAAATAACAGAAATAAACTATCCAAACTGCAGAAATACTACAAATCAAACTCTTATAATGAACTACATTTCCCAAAACCCGGAATCTCATGAAAGCTATGGAATAACTACAGTGTTCTAACTCCAGAGTGTCTAAACAAAAATAAATACAGAAGGCCAAATACCATGAGCAAGAACGGAAAGGGACTCTTCGGTCTACGGACGCGGCAGACATACCTCGAAGTCTCTGATGGATCACTCCGCCTCAAGGATAGTAGGGCTGAGTCGAAGAACCTGGATCTGCACATGAAAAAAACATGCGCAGGAAGGGCATGAGTACACCACATCGGTACTCAGTAAGTGCCAAGCCTAACCTCGGTCGGGTAGTGACGAGGAAGGTCAGGGCCCAACTGAGGTTAAAGGAAATACAAGATATAATAACAGTGTAGAATAAGATAGTATACTTAAGTGCAACAGTAAAAAGGTAACACAGGATAGGAGAACAACGACAACTTTAACAGAAACAAAGCAATCAAGGAAAACAAATACACCTCAACGCAGAAATGGCAACCGGGGATCTACCAGGATACCGTCCTGTAGCCCCCAAATGTAAATATCCAGCAAACCGGAGATCTACCAGGATACCGTCTTGTAGCCCCCCAAATGTAAATAACAGCGAACCGGGGATCTACCAGGATACCGTCCTGTAGCCCCCAAATGTAAATGTCCAGCAAACCGGGGATCTACCAGGATACCGTCCTGTAGCCCCCAAATGTAAATGTCCAGTGGATCTCCCGGGTGTCGTCTCGTAGTCCAACTCATAGTGCGCCGAGGATCTACCGGAATCTCGATCCGTAGTCCCCAAATGTAATGTGCAGGGGGGATCTACCGGAATACCACATCCGTAGTCCCAAATAAACAGACAAGGGGGATCTACCGGGAACCGCCCGTAGTCCCAATGTAAACACGCAGCAACAACACAAGGATAATCAACTCAAACCAATTAATATCAAAATGGACAGGTAATTCTAACCTAACATGCTGCACAGAGTTCACAAAAAAAAAGTATAAGCAGATAGGACAATTAATACATTTAAGCATGCTTCCCTAAACTACGTAGTAGGCTTAAAATACAAGAAATGTTCAAGAAGAAAGAAAACAGTTAATTTACTTAATGAAAAATGGGTTTCCAACAATTAGCACGTGTACGCACTCGTCACCTCACGTACACGGCATTTATATAACAACAATACCAAATCCTAGGGGGAATGTCCCCCACACAAGGTTAGACAAGCCACTTACCTCGAACCGGCTCACAATCAACCTGAAACCACGTTCTTGCCACGAGTAAAATTTACATTTTCAAAATTCTCATACTCTCACGAGTCTAAACATACCAAAATTATCCAAATCCAATGTCAAATTCCCAATCAAAACTCGAAAATTAAGTCTAAGAACTCTTCCAAAATTTTCCCCAATTTCTCACCCAAAATCCGAAATTAGATGATGAATTCATATTTAGATTAATGGGTTATAAGCAAAAAGGAGCTAAGAATCATTACCCAATCGAAATCTCTGAAAATCCCTCAAAAATCTCGCTTAAATCCGAGCTCCCAAGCTCTAGTTTTCATAAAAATGGCTAAACCCTCGATTTTGAAACTATATATTCTGCCCAGAAAATTTCTTCTTCGCGAACGCGGAACGACCCTCGCGTTCGCGAAGCACAACTCCACTTCGTCCAGTTTTCCTTCATCACGAACGCGATGCCCGTGTCGCGAACGCGGTGACAGCTTTCCTCCTTCTACGCGAATGCGGGACCATCATCGCGAACGCGTAGGTATAAGACCTCACTGCCTCGCGATCGCGGGAACATCTTCGCGAACGCGAAGCACTAAACCTCCAACAGCCCTATCTCCTCTTCGCGAACGCGAGACCCCACTTGCGAACGCGAAGAAGGAAACCAGAACTGACCTGCTGCAATTTTTCTGCAATTTCCTAAGTCCAAAATATGACCCGTTGAGCATCCGAAACACACCCGAGGCCCCCGGGACCTCAACCAAGCATGCCAACCAATCCTAAAACATCATTCAAACTTGTTCCAACCTTCGGAACGCTCAAAACAACATCAAAACACCAAATTCGCATCGGATTCAAGCCTAAGAACTTCAAAAATTCTCAAATATTACGCTTTCGATCAAAAAGTCTATCAAACCTCGTCCGAATGACCTGAAATTTTGCACACACGTCACATTCAACACTACGGAGCTACTCCAACTTTCGGAATTCCATTCCGACCCTCGGATCAAAATCTCACTATCGAACCGGAAACTTCAAAAATTCAACTTTCGGCATTTCAAGCCTAAATGAGCTACGGACCTCCAAAACACAATCCGAACACGGTCCTAAACCCGAAATCACCCAACGGAGCTAACAGAACCATCGGAATTCCATTCCGAGGGCATCTTCACACTGCATCGACTACGGTCCAAATTCTAAAACTTAAACTCTCATTTAGGGACAAAGTGTCCCAAAACTCTCCGAATTTCCAAATAAATCTACCCGGCAACTCACAATAGCAAAAACAAACATGGGGAATGCAGTTAATAGGGGATCGGGGCGTTAATTCTTAAAACGACCAGCCGGGTCGTTACATCCTCCCACACTTAAACATTCGTTCGTCCTCGAACGAGCATAGAGACATACCTGAAGTAGTGAGAAGATGAGGGTAACGGCTGCGCATATCCTGCTCGGTCTTCCAGGTCGCCTCCTCGACCGGCTGACCCCGCCACTGAACCTTCACCGATGCAATATTCTTTGACCTCAGCTTTCGAATCTGCCTGCCCATTATCGCTACTGGCTCCTCAACATAAGATAGATCCTTGCCCAACGGGACTGAACTGAAATCCAACACGTGCGACGGATCAATGTGATACCTCTGGAGCATCGAAACATAAAATACCGGATGAACTCCTGGCAAGCTGGGAGGTAAGGCAAGCTCATAAGCAACCTCCCTAACACGCCTCAATATCTCAAAAGGGCCAATAAACCTCGGACTTAACTTCCGTTTCTTCCCAAATCTCATAACACCCTTCATAGGCGAAACTCAAAGCAAAAACCGCTCTCCAACCATGCAGGAAACATCACGAACCTTCCGGTCCGCGTAACTCTTCTGTCGGGGCTGGGCTGTACGGAGTCTATCCTGAATCACCTTAACCTCCTCCAAAGCATCCTGCACCAGGTCCGTGCCCAATAATCTAGCATCACCCGGCTCGAACCAACCCATCGGAGATCTACACCGCCTACCATATAAGGCATCATACGGTGCCATCTGAATGTTGGACTGATAGCTGTTGTTGTAGGCAAACTCCGCCAATGGCAAGAACTGATCCGAAGACCCTCCAAACTCAGTCACACACGCACGGAGCATATCCTCAAGAATCTGAATAGTGCGCTCGGACTGTCCGTCCATCTAAGGGTGAAATGATGTGCTCAACTCCACCCGAGTACCTAACTCATACTGTACGGCTCTCCAGAATCGTTATGTGAACTAAGTACCTCTGTCTGAAATGATGGAAATTGGAATACCATGCAGACGGATAATCTTCCGGATATAAATCTCCGCCAATCGCTCCGAAGAATAGGTAGTACTCATATAAATGAAATGCGCGGACTTGGTCAGCCAATCCACAATAACCCACATGGCATCGAACTTCTTCAAAATCCGTGGGAGCCCAGATACGAAGTCCATGGTGATCCGCTCCCACTTCCACTCCGGAATCTCTATCTGCTGAAGCAATCCACCCGGTCTTTGGTGCTCGTACTTCACCTGCTAACAATTAAGGCACCGAGCTACAAGCCCAACTATATCTTTCTTCATCTGCCTCCACCAATAGTGCTGTCTCAAATCCTGGTACATCTTCGCAGCACCCGGATGAATGGAATACCGCGAACCATGGGCCTCCTCTAGAATCAACTCCCGAATCCCATCAGCATTGGGTACACAAACTCGACCCTTCAACCTCAATACCCTGTCATCACCAATGGTCACATCTCTGGTGCAAAACCTTGTCCTTGAGGACAAGTAAATGAGAGTCATCAAACTGACGCTTCTGGATACGATCAAACAAGGATGACCGAGAGACCATGCAAGCTAGAACCCGACTGGGCACCAAAAGATCCAATATCACAAACTGGCTGGCTAAGGCCTGAACATCCATCGCCATGGGCCTCTCTGCTGCTGGTAAATAAGCCAAACTCCCCAAACTCTCCGCCCGGCGACTCAAAGCATCGACCACCACATTGGCCTTGCCCGGGTGATACAAAATAGTGATATCATAGTCCTTCAGCAGCTCTAACCACCTCCTCTGTCGCAAATTAAGGTCCTTCTGCTTGAACAGATGCTGCAAACTCCGGTGACCAGTATAAATCTCACAAGGCACACCGTACAAATAATGACGCCAGATCTTCAAGGCGTGAACAATAGCAGCTAACTCTAGATCATGGACAGGATAATTCATCTCTTGAACCTTCACTGTCTGGACGCGTAGGCAATCACCCTACCATCCTACATCAATACCGCTCCAAGGCCAATCCTCGAGGCATTACAATAGACAGTATAAGACCCCGAACCGGTAGGCAATATCAAAACTGGGGTTGTAGTCAAAGCTGTCCTCAGCTTCTGAAAGCTCGCCTCACACTCTTCCGTCCACTGGAACGGAGCACCCTTCTGGTGATAAACTGGGCCGAATGAAACCCTTATCAAGCAATTCCTGCAACTGCCCCTTCAACTCCTTCAACTCAGGAGGAGCCATACGGCACGAAGGAATAGAAAGGGGATGAATGCCCGACAACAGATCAATGCCAAAATCAATATCTCTATCGGGCGGCATGCCCGGAAGGTCAGCTGGAAACACATCAGAGAAATCCCGCACTACTGGGACTGAATCAACTGTAGGGGTGACAATACTGATATCTCTCACATAAGCTAGATATGCGTCATACCCCTTCTCAACCATACGCTGAGCCTTGAGGAACGAAATAACTATACTGGAAGTATGATCTAAGGTACCCCTCCACTCAACTCGCAGTACACCTGGCATAGCCAGCATCACGGTTTTGGCGTGACAATCAAGAATAGCATAATGGGGAGACAACATGTCCATGCCCAAGATAACATCAAAATATACCGTGCCAAGTGATAATAATTCGGCTCTGGTCTCAAAACCACTAAGAGCAATCAAACACGACCGATAAACGCGGTCCACAACAAGAGAATTTCCAACAGGAGTAGAAACATAAACAGGAGAACTCAAGGAATCCCGAGATACGCCCAAATACGGGGCAAAATAAGAGGACACATAAGAATAAGTGGAGCCTGGATCGAATAGAACCGATGCATCTCTGTGACGGACAAGGATAATACCTGCGATGACAGAATCGGAGGCGACGGCCTCGGTACGGGCAGGAAGGGTAGTAACTGGTGCTGGAGTCATAGCCTGGAAACTCTGCGGAGCACGCTGTGGCTGAGAATTATGTGGAGGTGCACCCCTCCCCAGTCTAGGGCAATACCTCACCACATGGCGTATGTCACCACACTCAAAACAACCTCGCGCCTGATGTGGCAGTAGAAACTATGCGGTATGGGTATTCTGAGATCCCTGAACACCTGAAACACTGTGCGAAGCCTTAAATGCAAGCTGAGCTGGCTGACCCACAAAACCTCTACTATGCCGTACTCTTCCTCCTAAATAAGGGCCAGTGGATCTCTCCGGTCTACGAGGTCTCCTTGCCTCCTTATTCTCTCCCTCCTGAACCCACCTGTCCTTTACTCGGCGAGAGATCCTCAACACCCGCTAAACCGGGACCACAGGCTGTGTCGCCACGACACCCGGAGCCTGACCAATGGGAACTCAATGCTCTGGAGTGGGGATGGCGGGAGTCTGGGTCCCTCCCCCGATCTGTGAAGTAGCTGGTACAACCCGAATTAATCCCACCTGAACCAATGTACCAAACATGCTCAGGAACTGTGTTAAGGTCTCCTAAAGTGCTGGAGTAGTAGTAGCAGTAGGCGTATCAAGCGTCTGGGCTCCAGCTGGAACTGCTGGTGGCTCCTCTGTAGCAGCTTGCGCGGGTGCTCTGGCTGCACTGCGTGCGCGTCCTCGGCCTCCACCTCGACCCCGACCTCTGACGGCTCTCGCAAGGGGCGCGGGTGTTCGGTCACCTCCAGTAGCACGCGTCCTCACCATCTGTGAGAGAATGGAAGGTAGAAGTTTAGGATTGTGATGTTAAAAATCTCGCACGACAAGGAAATCAAATGAAGTGGAATTTTTCCTAACGGTTACATAGCCTCTCGTGGATAAGTACAAATGTCTCCGTACCGATCCGCGAGACTCTAATAAACCGGCTTGTGATTCATGACTCCTATGAGCCTAGAGCTCTGATACCAACTTGTCACGACCCAAGTTCGCCCTCCGTGAACTATCGTGACGGCACCTAGTCTCTACGACTAGGTAAGCCTAACAATTTGCGGAAAAAGAAATAACAGAAATAAACTATCCAAACTGCAGAAATAATACAAATCAAACTCTTATAATGAACTACATTTCCCAAAACCTGGAATCTCATGAAAGCAATGGAATAACTACAGTGTTCTAACTCCAGAGTGTCTAAACAAAAATAAATACAGAAGGCCTAATACTATGAGCAAGAATGGAAAGGGACTCCTCGGTCTGCGGACGCGGCAGACATATCTCGAAATCTCTGATGGATCACTCCGCCTCAAGGATAGTAGCGCTGAGTCGCAGAACCTGGATCTGCACATGAAAAAAAACATGCGCAGGAAGGGCATGAGTACACCACAGCGGTACTCAGTAAGTACCAAGCCTAACCTCGTTCGTGTAGTGACGAGGAAGGTCAGGGCCCTACTGAGGTTAAAGGAAATAAAAGATATAATAACAGTGTAGAATAAGACAGTATACTTAAGTGCAACGGTAAAAAGGTAACACAGGATAGGAGAACAATGGCAACCTTAACAGAAACAAAGCAATCAAGGAAAACAAATACAGCTCAACGCAGAAATGGCAACCGGGGATCTACCAGGATACCGTCCTGTAGCCCCCAAATGTAAATATCTAGCAAACTGGGGATCAACCAGGATACTATCCTGTAGCCCCCAAATGTAAATACCAGCAAACCAGAGATCTACCAGGATACCGTCATGTAGCCCCCAAATGTAAATGTCCAGCAAACCAGGGATCTACTAAGATACCGTCCTGTAGCCCCCAAATGTAAATGTCCAGTGGATCTCCCGGGTGTCGTCCCGTAGTCCAACTCATAGTGCACCGGGAATCTACCGGAATCTCAATCCGTAGTCCCCAAATGTAAATGTGTAGGGGGAATCTACCGGAATACCACATTCGTAGTCCCAAATAAACAGACAAGGGGGATCTACCGGGAACCGCCCGTACTCCCAATGTAAACATGCAGCAACAACACAAGGATAATCAACTCAAACCAATTAATATAAAGATGGACAGGTAATTCTAACCTAACATGCTGCACAGAGTTCACAAAAAAAATAGTTTAAGCAGATAGGACAATTAATACATTTAAGCATGCTTCCCTAAACTACGCAGTAGGCTTAAAATACAAGAAATGTTCAAGAAGAAAGAACACAGTTAATTTACTTAATGAAAAACGAGTTTCCAAAAATTAGCACGTGTACGCACTCGTCACCTCACGTACACGGCATTCATATAACAACAATACCAAATCCTAGGGGGAATGTCCCCCACACAAGGTTAGACAAGCCACTTATCTCGAACCAGCTCACAATCAACCCAAAACCATGTTCTTGCCACGAGTACTCGACTCCAAATGTCCCAAATCTATTCAATTCAATTGCATAATGTAAATAACACTTCAAGTAACTGATTCTACAAATAAATTCTAAGCTAATACGCAAAATTAGGTAAATGACCGAAACGCCCTCCGGGCCCACGTCTCGGAATCGGGTAAAATTTACATTTTCAAAATCCTCATATTCTCACGAGTCTAAACATACCAAAATTATCCAAATCCAATATCAAACTCCCAATTAAAACTCGAAAATTAGGTCTAAGAACTCTTCCAAAAGTTTCCTCAATTTCTCACCCAAAACCCGAAATTAGATGATGAATTCATGTTTAGATTAATGGGTTATAAGCAAAAAGGAGTTAAGAATCATTACCCAATCGAAATCTTTGAAAATCCCTCAAAAATCTCGCTCAAATCCGAGCTCCCAAGCTCTAGTTTTCATAAAAATAGCTAAACCCTCGATTTTGAAACTTTATATTCTGCCCAGAAAATTTCTTCTTCGCGAACGCGGAAGGACCCTCGCGTTCGCGAAGCATAACTCCGCTTCGTCCAGTTTTCCTTCATTGCGAACGCGATGCCCGTGTCGCGAACGCGGTGACAGCTTTCCTCCTCCTACGCGAACGCGGGACCATCATCGCGAACGCGTAGGTATAAGACCTCACTGTCTTGCTATCGCGGGAACATCTTCGCGAATGCGAAGCACTAAACCTCCACCAGCCCTAGCTCCTCTTCGCGAACGCAAGACCCCACTCGCGAATGCGAAGAAGGAAACCAGAACTGACCTGCTGCAATTTTTTTGCAATTTCCTAAGTCTAAAATATGACCCATTGAGCATCCGAAACACACCCAAGGCCCCTGAGACCTTAACCAAACGTGTCAACCAATCCTAAAACATCATTCAAACTTGTTCCAACCTTCGAAACGCTCAAAACAACATCAAAACACCAAATTTGCATCGGATTCAAGCCTAAGAACTTAAAAAACTCTCAAATTACGCTTTCGATCAAGAAGTCTATCAAACCTCGTCCGAATGACCTAAAATTTTGCACACACGTCACATTCAAGCTACTCCAACTTCCAGAATTCCATTCCGACCCTCGGATCAAAATCTCACTATCAAACCGGAAACTCCAAAAATTCAACTTTCGGCATTTCAAGCCTAAATGAGCTACGGACCTCCAAAACACAATCCGAACACGCTCCTAAACCCGAAATCACCCAACTGAGCTAACGGAACCATCAGAATTCCATTCCGAGGCCGTTTTCACACTGCACCGACTACGGTCCAAATTCTAAAACTTAAACTCTCATTTAGGGACTAAGTGTCGCAAAACTCTCCAAATTTCTAAATAAATCAACCCGGCAACTCACAATAGCAGAAACAAACACGGGGAATGCAGTTAATAGGGGATCGGGGCGTTAATTCTTGAAACAACCGGTCGGGTCGTTACAATGTCGCTTAGTTTTATCATTTTGAGCAACCTAAGTAAAATCTAGAACCACCCAAATAGAGGTCCAATGCCTCCTGGACCATAGGCATGGGACGGATAGTGCACGCATAGGGTACGACTTAGAATTGAATTAGAGCACCTTTAGGTAAACAACTTTAACATAATAATTGGGTAGCAGGAGATGATAGTCTGTGCCCGCTGAATAATATGGGTAACTCCCTATCTTAAGGGAGTTGCGAAGTATTATTTATGTTGCATGAGGTGATCCTGTAGGCTAAAAAACTTAGGACCCCCCCTCCCCCCCTCTTCGTGTATACACTTAGTCATCCAAAATAGACCGTAATAGTTATATCCTTGAAGTCCTTAAGATTTGTGTCAATTCTCATTGTATTATAACAAAACTCTCCGACCTTTCATCCTCTTTATTTATTTGATCATCTCGCCTAATTATAATCCACAGTCTTAAGTTCGGCCGGGATCCACAGTTGTGGACCTCGAGGAGTGCCTAACACCTTTTCTTTGAGATAATTTGAGCCCTTACCCGATCTTTGGTGGCATTGATTAGTCAAACCGAGTTATCTGCGTAATAGGTGCCCTAACGCACCTTAAAAACCGTTAGGTGACTACTCTTATTTTAACACCCTATCTCCCACCCAAAAGAGTTATTACATGTCGAAACCCGATTTTGCGAGAAAAAGGAGCGCGACACCAAAAAGAAGTCTCCTTCGAAAATAAAGTCAGCAGAACCTTATTCCTTGACAAAAAGAACCAGGCCTGCCTTGAAGTCTAGAAAAGTAAAAATAGTGGAGGAAGAAGAGAGTGAAGAAGAAGAAGAATCTGATGCAGAGAAGGACAAAATGGTTAAGTTTGGGAAAAGAACCATCTTGAAAGGTAGATTCCCCAGGGACTTGGAGGAGGAAGGCATGATGATGATGTTGGGAAAACTAAAAATGCAGGGTTGGAAGGACATGGTCCTTCAGATGGATGGAAAGCTTGCCAGAACTGAGATTGTGGAGTTCATAGCAAATTGTAAGATAAAAAATGGTAGAGTCACCAGTGTGGTCAAAGGGGTGAATATGAGCTTTGATGACAAGGAGTAGGGAGAAATTCTAGGAGTACCTGCTGAAGAGTACAATGATTACAAAAAGTTAAAATTGCCGAGCCAAGAAAACCTCCCCACCTCACTTGCCATTACAAGGAAGTTTGGTGACAATGAAGAAGAGCTTCAACCCAATGCTGTATACAAAAGAGAGATGAAGCCATCCCACAAAGTGCTGTTTGAATTTGTTAACAAGGTTGTGCTGCCCAGGCAGGAAAGAAGGCACATTGCTACATTCATGGACCTGGTCCTTATGGAATGTCTAGACAGCAAGAGGTAAATCAATTGACCTGGGTTTATCATCCATCTTCTTGATAGGGTTCTAACTGACACCAAAACTCATGTCGTACCCTATGATTTCATTCTCACGGCTGTACTTTCTCACTTCAAGGTACCCTTCAAGAAATGGGAAGTTGGTACAAGCAAGGATCACTTTGGGGCAAACACTTTGACTGCATGTGACTATGAAGTCCACACCAGTCCCAAAGAACATGGTTCATCCAAAAAGGTACATATGAACAACAAAGTGTGAGCCTTGGTGCAAGAGAGTAGGGCTAAGGATGGTGAAATTGAAAGGGTGAAGAAGAGGTTGGCAGAAGTAGAAACTGAGAGAGATGCTCTCATAGTTGAGCTTGCAAAGAAGAATGAGAAGAATAACATCATTTTCATGATATGTTGAAACTAGGGGTGGAAAAGGGGCGGGTCGGGTCAGGTATGGTTCGGGTTGAAAACGGGTAATGCAAAACGGGTAAATATATGACCAATACGGATAAAAAACTAGTTAACTGGCGGACAAAACGGCTAACCGTATTATCCATTTATGGCTTCACGTTAGCCTCAACATCTAATATGAATTTGCTGCCATGTGCAAACATTTGTTCCTTTAAGGTACCATCCTCCTTTAAGGCACCATCCAGTGCTTAGGCACGCTAATTTGGGGGAGAAATTGATTTTGGGGAGCTTTTGACTTTATTACCCATCGGATAACCAGTGGTTACCCATTTAAAATATGGATAATATGGGTAATATTCATATTTGATCCGTTTTTTAAATGTTCATTATCCGACCCATATTTTGGCGGATAATATGGGTGGTTACTTGTTTTCTTTTATCCATTTTGCCACCCCTAGTTGAAACTGCTTCAAGTGAAGAACCAAGAACCTGGTCCTTCCCAGCCTTAAGACCTTCCTAGCCTAGTTAGACAAACCAGTGACCCGGATGGGATTTTTTTTGTTCTTTTTTCTCATAATCCAGTATCTTTATTTTTTTATGCTTTGTGAATGACTAGTATCAATGATAATCAACTATTTTTGTGCTCTAACTGTTTGTTGATGCTTCTTAGATGGCTAATATCATTAGATTGGTAAATGATGCTTGACTCCATGATTGCATTTGAAGTAGCCCTAGTAGCCATGAGTGATATCAATTAAAATCTGGATATCTAACATAATTATGTAACTTTCCGATAATGCCAAATGGGGGAAAACAAGTTGTTCTTTTTACTTTGGACTGCGATGTTTATAACCTAATGAACCTGGTCCTTGATGATTTGTGACTTCAAAATGAAAAATATTCTAATATTGTGTCGATGTTGAGCTGAAACAAGTTCTATGCTTATGAAAAGCACAGAGTTTATCATCATCAAAAATGGGGAATTTGTTGGCCCAAGTTAAGTTTATTTTGATGATTGACAAAGGAACTCAAGCATGAACCAGGTCCATACACAGTGTACACATGCACAGGCAGATTTGAACACAAGGGATGCACGTGAAAGAGATAAATAAGCTTAAGTTGTTATATTTGATATCTCCTAAACTAAAAGGTTGCATAAGTGATAAGGAGAAGGACTCCTTACTTGAAGAAAACTCTATACAAGATAAGGAAGGAGTTAGAAGTTGAAAATGACTAGAACTCTTGAAGAGTATAGTATTGGAACTCTAGTTATTTCCTATTCTACTAACTTTATATATTTCAGGATGTTCTCATTTTACAGGCACGCACAAACGCTGAAGTTAAACATGAGTTGAGAGCAAAATAGCAAGGCCTTTTGCAAGCAATTCTTGTGTGATTCAAGTGCTAAATGAACCAGATAGAAGAACCAGTTCCAAGTGTCTGTCTTTTATTCTAGTTTCATTATAGTAGGTGTTTCAAATTGTACCTTTCAACTTTATTTAGAATAAATTGTACTAGGTAGAGTGTTGTATTCAAGTTAGAGTTAACTTGATGTTGTCGCAACAGCTCGAGGCTGGTTGACTCAAAGGGATTAAAGGTAATCCTTAGGTTTACAAAGAGTTTTGTGCTGTTTTGGCTTAGTGATTTAGTGAAGTGTTGGAGAAAGCCCTACTGAGTAATAGGTCGAAGTTTTTTCACCTTTTGAGCCGGTATTTTCCACGTAAAAATACTTGTATTCTTTACTTTCCGCATTTATTATTTCCGTAATAGTAGTATAAGGAACACATAGAAGAACGAGGTCCTTCTATAATCTGTGCACGCGAAAATTGAACACGACACAAATCACCCCATCTTGTGTGGTATTGAAGTATAAAACATCACAAATGCTTTCTATTGATCTTATAATGAGAGACTTGTATACCACGTAATAAGAAGACCAGAAAAGAATGGACGGGTCAACTTCTAAATGATGGTAACATTAATTTTTAGTGGAAAACCGATGCATTAGATAATATTTTTTGTTGAAATAAAAAAATATGAAGAAATTTGAGTTGAATATATTAACTGAGATGATTAAGAACTTTTATAAAGTAGAGTTTATTTCTTTATTAAACTGGCTAAATAGATCAACAATCAAATCAATTTAATTTTTTTTAAACATTTTTTTAACTTTTATTCATAACTTAAACACAATTTAAATATGATATTTATGTGATTTTTTAAATAAAATATATTGTTAAGATGGAATATACACGCAATGTGCGTAGTCATTTAATTATTTTTATTGATTTATAATTATTTCGTTACTTTTCTAATATTCAAGATTTTATAATTAAATAAAATTTGTATACAAGATTCTTCCTTATTTGAGATATGTAATATAATATGTTTATTAAATAAAAATAATAACAATTTATACTGATTGATTCATGCTAAATATCTCCTTTTAGGTTTGGGATTCTTTATAGAGGAATTTTCAGAAATGACTGTTGTTTAATTGCTATTAACTTCCTATAGTTACCATATACATAATTACTTTCTGTAGCTATCTTTTAGTTGTTATGGTGATGTATTCGATGTATTCAAGCTACTGTATTTATGAATACAGTAGCAAAAATCGACAAAAAAACAGGACAGTCCAGTTGTCCCATACGTAATTATTGGTGTAGTTTTGGAATTACAACCTAGGTAGAACATAACTTTAAAAATAGTTAAATAGTTGAAACTAATGTTTAAGTTATAAGATATGGTGAATTTAAAAGGAACCAGTATTCTATTGTGAGTACATATAATTATAAAAAAACTTAATAAAGTTCTGTATGTTTGTAGCTCAAGTTAGCTTCCATAAGGATTTATAAATCTAATAAAAATATTTTACGCTATTATTTTGATTTAACACGGATGTGCTAGATCTACAACAGTAGAAGAAGTCTTCCAAGTATCAACAACAATGATTTCAAAATTTTTTCCAAAGTTGGAATCCTTTGAAAAACTAGCAAAAATAATTATTATCATTGCATTAGAATATAACACAAAAAACTAGCTTTTTTTTTTTGGTAATTAATTTTATTATTACCAGGGAAATATTTACAAGTATAGCAAAAACCATATCAAAACTCACTTAGATTTGGACATGCAGTCCCAAATCTAGTGCCCTCATTACTACATGACTACTCAACTACAATATCTATGGATAAAAATTGAAATCTTGCAGTTTCCTAACTATCTTAGAATTCAAACTTCCTCGACAGTGCACCTCTTGAACTATCACTCTGATCAGCTCCTCGCAGCTCCTTTGTGTTCCTCGAAATGTTTTCCAATTTCCTTCCTGCCAAATGTAGTACACAGTACAAGCTAGCAGCATTCTATAAATTGCACATATTTGCTTCTTCCCTGTTGCATGCCTTACAGACCATTGAATCTCTGCATTCTACCCCTGCACATCTCTTGTTATCCCCAGCCATTGTAGTAGCTTCCTCCATATTATTGTAGAATAATTGCACTTAAGATGATCATGGCTTTCTGTTACTCTTCCACATAACGAGCAGTCTGAACAAACTGCTATACCCCAGCCCAATAATCTGTCTCTCGTGTATAGTCTTCCAAGAATTGCCAAGTACAAGATGAAAATCCATTTTGGGCTACTGATGTTATTACAAATTAATCTCTTCCACTCCACTTTAGGTAGCTCACCTCTGAGTTTATCATATACGACCCTGATGGAGTAATCCTTCATATTCATCACTTCTTCTACTCCTATATTTGCCTTATTCAAGTATTTAGCAGCACCTAAGATTTTCCGAGTGAGCCAAGAGGCCTGTTTAGCATTCACATTCCATACTACCTGTTGCTTGATATAGTACGTCTGAATCCATTGTATCCACAAGCGGTCCTTCTTCTTGTTTAGATTCCATAGATGTTTGATCAAAGCAACTCTATTCCATATTAAGATATCTGTTATGTTCAAACCCCCTGCAGACTTTGGCCAACACAATTGCTTCCAAGCTACTAAAGCTTTAGCCCTGCTCTCTGTTTCACCTGTCCATAGAAACCTTTTACAAATTATCTCAATTCCTTGAATGATCTTCTTAGGCAAAGAAAAGATTTGTGACCAAAATGATTGAATAGCAAACAATACACTTTTGATCAATTGTAACCTTCCTGCATATGATAGGAATTTAGCTATCCAGTGCTTGATTCTGCGTAACATCTTATCCAGCAGAGGTTGGCATTGAGTTATGGATAACCTCTTAGTACTCAATGGGACTCCTAAATACCTGAAAGGTAGGGAGCCTATAGAAAAACCTAAGCATTAGATAATTTGTTGCTGAATATCCTCCGTAACCCCTCCAAGGTATATGGAACATTTGTCTTGATTTGCAATAAGACCTGAGGCTCTTGAAAACTGATCAAAACACTCATATAGTAGCTGAATGGATACCACATCACCCCTACAGAACAATAACAAGTCATCTGCAAAGCTGAGTTGAACAATGTTCAACTTCTCACACCTGGGATGGTAGTTGAAATCAGGCTTCTCTTTAAGAGTCTTTAAAATTCTAGTGAGATACTCCATGGCTAGAACAAAGAGATATGGTGACAATGGGTCTCCTTGTCTAACTCCTCTTCTTGCATCAAAGGGACTTGTTGGCTTTCCATTTACAACTATAGTATAGGACACTGTAGTAACACATGCCATGATCCATGAAAGAAACTTTCCTGGGATATTCATTTCTGTGAAAACTTGTTCAAGGAAACTCCACTCTATAGAATCATACGCTTTTTGCATATCAATCTTTACCATACACCTTGGTGATACACCTTTCCTCCCATAGCCTTTAACAAGTTCATGCCCCAATAGAACATTATCACTCAATATTCTGCCTGGTACAAATGTTGCTTGACTCTTATCTACTAAGGACCCCATTACTGGTTGTAACCTGTTTGTGAGCATTTTGGAGATGATCTTGTATATGATAGTACAACAGGATATTGGTCTGAATTGTTTTATAGAAGAGGGATTTTTCACTTTTGGATCAAAGTAACTGTTGTGCTGTTTATTGGTTTGTACATTAGCCCTTCATCAAAGAATTTCAAAACAGCCTTTGTAATATCCTTACCAACTATGTGCCAAGTCTTCTTGTAGAAGTATGCATTAAACCCATCCCCACTCGGTGCCTTTGAATCTCCTATCCCCTGCAGTGCTTTCATCGCATCTTCATTAGTGAAAGGAACAATAAGTTGTAGCTGCTGAGACCTTGTAAGCCCTGGTCCTTTCCTCATTATGCTAGGATTAATAGCAAGTATGCTATTAGTAGATCTTCCTAGCAATCCTCTGTAGAACCCCACTATTTCTTGTTCAATACCTTCTAGATTGTTGATCAGTCTTCCATTTTCATCTGTTAGGAATTTGATCTGATTCTGTGCTACTCTCCCTTTCATGCGTCAAAGAAAAAGGTTGTATTGGAATCACCCAATTGAAGCCATTGGATTCTAGATCTTTGTCTATAAATGCTTTCCTCTATTTTACTCCACTTCTCCACTTGCTTCTTTGTGTTTCTCTCTATTTCAAACATATTAGTTGTTGTTGTAGTGGTTCTCATCTGTGCTTATATGTTGGTTAAATCTTCCCTTAATTGTTGCACCTTGTCTGTTTACTGGCAAACTCCTTCTTGTTCATATTCTTAAGGGCTACTTTGACACTTTTCAGATTGCACCAGACATCTTTCATACTTCTATTATCCTTGTTCCATCTGTCTCTAATTATACTTTCAAACTCTGGATGTTCAGCAAGACAATTGAAAAACTTAAAAGGCCTCCCTTTATGTTCTATTTCTACTTCCAGCTCTATACACAATGGAAAGTGATCAGAAAACTGAGGATCCATCACATAAACTTGCATTGGTGGCATGTTCATCATCCAGTGTGGATTGACAATGGCTCTGTCAGTTCTGCTATAAACATGGATGTTTGTCCATGTATAAGATCTACCCACAGTTCTAAGTTCATTCAATCTGCAATCCTCCATTAGAGACCTAAAATCTTTGATCTCATTTTCTTGTACTACTGTACCATTTACCCTATCTTCAATGTCCATTACTGCATTAAAATCTCCCATGATTAATGTCACACCTCTTTTTTTCACTACTCCCGGGAAAGGGCGTATAAAGGAGTTTTTCCACTTAAAGGACAATCGGAACGGGATTTATTATTAAAATTCAGAGTAGCCACTTGGGAGATTAATGGTGTCCCAAGTCACCGGTTGAATCCCGAACCGAGGAAATTATGACTCTGTTAACAGTCCGCGAATCAGAAATCCGAGTAAGGAATTCTGTTAACCCGGGAGAAGGTGTTAGGCATTCCCGGGTTCCGTGGTTCTAGCACGGTCGCTCAACTGTCATTTTCGGCTTATTTATCTGATTTCAAAACATGTTTTAGCTTATGTGCTTTTTAACTTTGAACTGCTTTTGTTATTATTATTTTAAGAGAATTGCAACGTCGTGAAAACACGTCTCGAACCGCGTTACATAAATGCACCCGCGATTTTTGACACATTTCGACTTCGTTGGGATTTGGACTTGGGTCACATAAATGTGCACCCGTATTTAGGAAGGTAAAATTATTTAAATTGCGTGCCTAAAGTGACTATCGCGTTATTATCTTTGGAGAATGCCGTGAAATTCGCTAAACGGCCCATTCCGAAATCTAAGCATTTTAATATAGACATTTAAGAGGGCCCCGCACTTTATGCATTTGTATTTGGCGGGGCTCGCCTCATTTATTTTTAAAAGGCCAACCTAAAGCAACTACGATTTCTATTTAATTGTCTCTAAAATAAAAGAAAGGCCCTAGTTACTTTGTTACTGGGCTAATGCAACCCGGGCAATAATTCTGCACCAAGGTCCAACCATTGAGCCCCGAGATGAGCCCAATAAAGGGAAATTATACTCAGATTTACATCAACAACATGGCCAGTCACGAGTTTTGGCCCAGGCCCAATCAAGAAGGGAATCAAAGACCGAACTTGGGCTTGCATCAGGTGAGCAGAAGCTCAAACCGTTGGAACCAGGCTGTTGAGCCTTAACCCTTCAAAAGTCTACTGATTTTTTATTTTACCAATACTTCTAACATTCGACGAGTTAAACACCACAACAATTAATACCTACATTGAGGCCTTCGAACAACCTGCTACTGATTATTCAAATTTTACCTAATACTCAGAAAATTTATGGGATCAACATGAAAACAATCAATATCTATATTGCTATTAAAACTAGATTACTGGAGTTAACACTATCATCATTAAGCCTGAATTGAGCCTACATATCGATTTTCAAACTCAGATTCAAGTTCATCACACTTCCTGTTTTAAATGTTAAGCTAATATAAGCAATTAACTAAGTATATTAAAGCTACTGTCTAATTGGACAAGTCACGAACGAATAGTCCACAGTCCCATATAGTCCAAATTTACTACAATGGAGATATCATCAAATCTGGAAAACACTACCTATTTCAAAACAGTACTGATTACGACAAAGTAGATCTATGCACACATTTCAAATACAAAGAAAGATGAATGTAAAATCAAACATCAATAGACACGGAATGAGCTTCAGTTAAATGAGGTCTTCAAATCAGCACCAGTACAACGGAATGGGAGTAGATACCTGGAATATAGATCAAATAAGAAGAAACAGGAGATCAGCAGCAGCAGATGTCAAACAGCAGTTTAGAATTGAGTTCACAGCTCGGCAAACGATATCAAACCAATCCAGAATTGAATTTAGAGAAGGACAGCATCAACACTCAACCAAATAAACTTGAATAAACCCAAACCAGCATGAAATTGAACCCAGAAATTCGCACACTCAGCAAATAACCCCAATAAACTTGAAAATGAACACAGAACACCTCTGAAACTTTCAACAGACAAAAATTCAACTCAAACTAGCTTAATTGGACTCAAAAGCACTCGAAATAGAACCAATATACTTCAGGAAAGCTCCAGCGATTAGAAGAGATGAAGATCATTGCCTAAAACTCGAAATTAACCTATAAAATGCAATGTAACAGTATTTTTGATTTTTACTGCATTTCTGTTTCTTTTTTTTTTTTGGATTTTTGAAGATTTGGAGTTTGGATTTCAAATTTCAGATCTGAAACTTGTGGACAATAAGAGGGAATTTTTAGAGGTTCCAAACTTGTTGTCTAAGGCAAAATACACTGCCTTTTATAGGCAAAGTGGGGGCACCCTTCAGATTCATTTATTTCCCTTTACCCCCCTTTCTTATTTCTTGTTTTAGCCCAGGTGTCCCTGAAGTCTTAGCTTGTTTCCCAAGTAAGGACTATCAAAATCACTAATTGCCCTTCTAACCCCCACCTAGAAGCTTCTAAAGTTGTTACATAAAATATCTTCTAAGTACCATACCCAATCTACCCCTGAAAACCTTTTGATTTTACCCTTTATGCCTAAATGAATTACCCCTCAGCTACTCCTGGCTATTTATCCGGGCCAAACTGACCTCCCATAGTTCAACCCAAAATGAAATGGGCTGTATTTGCACAAGGAGCAGCACCCAATAAACAACTCTGCAAGCCCACAAAACCTAACAAGACCCAAACTAAGCCCACATGATTAACCAACACAATTTAGCAATACTACCTAATTAAGCTAAAGAAAATAGAAGTGAACAATCAGGAGACCAACCAAGTTATTAATTAAGCTATTAAACCAAGTCGACCTAATTCAACTAAACTAAATGGCCACAACCAAACAAGGATAATTAGAAACTGAGCATTCCTATTGACACGAACCAACCAAACTAAAAAAAAAATCATGAAATAGAACCTGGAAAATTCTGACTAAACAAATAGCAAAATGACGACACTCAATTAATATATGACTTTATTCAAATATCGATTCAGTTAACCAAACAGAAGAGAAGAGACGAAGCAGAGGACAGGGTATATGAACACACAAGACGAATATACAGGAATGGAAAGGAAAGAAAGAAAATGAAATGAAAGAAAAAGAACTCACCAATCTTGACTCGGACTTGAAGCTGACCTTCCAATTTAACCGCGATATAACATTAATCACCTGTTCTTTGTTCTAGAACTGGTAAGTAATGTCAATACGCGATGAAATTGGGGCTAAAGAAATGGGAGAGGGTGCCTTGCATGTTTGAGTTATGGATCAACCTTTCAACTCGAAACTCAGATCCAAAATCTGCAGAACTTGACTGGTATTTGAAGGAAGAGAGTGATGGATATAGGATGAGGGAGGTCTAACGGTCAAGGGGTGTTGATTTGGGGGTGATTAAGAGTGGCGTCGCCACCGGAGGCGGTGAGGGTTTGGGGGCGGCTCAACTAGGGTTTATAAAATTTGGAGTGACACAGGGAGATTCGAGGTCTTAGGGTTGGATATTTGGGACGGGGAGGCGGAGAGGGTTCCGGAGTGTTGTTTTGGGAATGATTGGGGATGTCTATGGTGTCGCCGCCGGCCTGAGACATTGGGGAAGATAAGGGCGGCGGGTTGAGATCTCTAGGATTTGGGTGAATGAGGAAGATGAGAGAAAAAGGGGGGGTCCCTTTTCGGAAACATATATATTATTGACACCCCACTTCAGGGCCGTTGGATCAAAAGACCCTCGACGGCCCAGATTGGATCTCATCCAAAACGGGGTCGTTTGATTCCACTGGGGACGGACCGGGTTGGGGTTTGGGCCTTGGCGGGTTCAGGGGTTTATTTGGGGTTGGATTTCGTTTGGGCTAAGCCAATTTGGCCCAAATTTGGGCATTTACTAAGACCACTCTCTTTTAAATTATTTTTCTTTTGTTTTCTACTTTTTATTTCTTATTTTGTTTTTGTTTTCATTTGTTTATATTTTTTTTATATTTTCTGACTTTATAAAAATGCAAAAATAAAGACCTAATATATTTCAAAGTTAAACTAATTCCTAAAATTGTTTAAAAACTATTTCATGGCAAATTCAACAATTAACAATTAAAAATGCAAAATTGGACTATTTTTGTTATTTTCTTTATATTTTGTTCTAAAAACCACTTAACCCCTAATTAATCCTAAAATATGAAACTAAATCCTAAATGCAAATGCCAACTGTATTTTTTATATTTTTTTCATATGAATTAAAACAAACACCAATAACATGCAACAATTATCAGAAAATAACACAACACTTCACAAAAATTATAAAATAATAAAGAAATCATTTTGTTTGAATTTTTGGGAATAATTCATATAGGGCAAAAATCACGTGCTCACAATTAACCAGGAGTTAATCATCTGAGAGTCTATTCTCCTTAATGCTTCCCACATATCACACCTATGTGCAATAGTATGCAATTCATAAATAGCTGTAAAAGCAAATTATTTGCTAGAACTGCTATTTTTTACTATGATATGGATGTACTGAGTATGAGTCTGAATCAAAGTGAACTGAATACTATTTGTATCCCATAGAATCCATATTCTCCCTTTCTCATTACCTGATCTATTTGAACACCAACTCCATCCTGGTGCACATTTATTAATGATCTCCTTTTCTTTATTATTCTGTACTCTATGTTCTACTATTGCTATAAGACTAATTTTTTATTTTTTCAAGAAAGTTTTCATCTCCTTCTGTTTATGTACCTTATTGAAGCCCCTCACATTCCATGTAGCTATCTTCATATAGATTTTGGATTGGGTGGTGCTTTCCCTTCAAATTCTCCCATACTGCTTCCAGCTTTATCATCATCTGCCCAACTTGTATTGCCTTCAATTGTTTCCTCTCTTAATGGAGAGAAGCCATTATTAGTAATGAGAACTTGCTGTATTGGACTTGTCATTCCTCCTCTGCCTTTTGCTTTTGTCCACACTTGCTGATCTTCATTGTACTTCTGTGGATCATTCTGCTGCACTTGAACTATTTGCTTGCCTGTGTCCTCTTCTGCTTGCTTTGTCGGCCCTACTGCCGCCCATTGAGTTACTAGCTTCCTTGGCTGCTGCATATTACCATTTACATTAACACTCCTTCCTTGTTGTTTAGGCATTACTGGTTTTTGCTGTTGCTGCTCACCTTGTAAATTCCTTCTGTCTGCTCCAACTCTTCCTTGTTCTCCATCACAATCATGTCCCAACATCAAGCACTTTTTACAATATTGTGACACCCATTCATACTCCACCAATTGCTCAAACTCTTTTCCTGCAGGATCTTATATTTTAATACATTTGGGTAACTCCTTGCTAATGTCCATTTCAATAAGCACGGGCATAAGAGATTCTAGATGCATTACTTGTGCATTCATCAGCATATAAAGGAGATCCCAATCCACTAGCAATTCTGCTTAAAGTCATCCTTCCCCAGCAATTCAAAGGAAGATTAGGAATGCTCACCCATAGTGGAATAGTCTTTAGAACTTCATTGTACAAATTGAAATCTTCTGACCATGACTTTAGAATCAATGGCTTTGCTCCCATGGTATATGGTCCTGAGTACAGTACTGCATTCTTGTCATCCATTCTATTGAATAGAATAACAAAGTAACCTTCATTGTGATAGAAAGCTGCAGGTTTAGCAGCAAAGTTCCAATGCGTAGCTATGAATCTCTCCATGGCTCCTATTGAAGGTGACTCTCCAATAACATACACGATTATAGCCTTTTGCCATTTTTCGCATTTTCCACTTCCATCTCCTCCTATTGTAATTGTACCTTTTTAACTCCATCATGAATGGTAGGTGGTATGAAAACTAGATCCATTCCTCTTGCAGCCATTTTATTACCAATGAATAGATTTGTCCTTTTTTTCTCATTTTTCCCAATCTCTGTTTTTGCTGCCTCTTGATCTATTGCCTTTGTTATAGTCTGATTCTGTGTTTGTTGCTCCTTCTAATGCTTTGTTCTGCTCGTAATGTCTCTGCTCTTTGAATTTGTTACATTTTCCTCTATGATACTCTTCTCCTTCTGATTACTCGTTGCTTCCATTGATGAAACAGTAACGAATGGAACAGTGTTTACTTCTAGATTTCCCATACTTGTCTTCCCAGCAGCTGACTGAGGTGTAGAATTCCTCATGTTAGGTCTCAAAATTTTCAGATCCTGTGTTAATTTCATCTGCATGTTGCTCGATCCTACAGAATTTGTCGAAATCACTGGTGTTCCTATGTTGCAACTTAGGGCTACTACTTGTGAATCAATTTCACAATTCCTCCCCAGATTTTCACTTCTACTTCCAGATGCTATGAATTCAGCTAGCTGAACCTTTGTTACCATCTTCTTTGGTCGTCCTCTCCCCATTTCCGATCAACGCAGGTATAGTATGCACACAATTGTGCGCCGAGAGAGAAAGTCTAGAGAGAGGAAGTCCTTAAAAAAAAACTTTCTCGTTTTTTTTTTGGAAAAACTAGCTTTTAATATAACTTTTTTTGGTTTAACAAGAGTCAAACGTTTTATTCTTAGAAAAAGAAATCCTGTATAACCAAAACGAGATACTATAACAAAAAAAATGAGATGTTAGATGCTACTTTTTTTTCCTTTTAAATAGGTCTNCTAGATTATCTAAGTTTTTTTAAAAGAAATTAATTATAGCAACATTCAATTTTTGTTTCTCTTGGAACAGGAATAACAGATTAATAGACTAAGACAATCATATAAGTACAAAGATTAGGTATTCTAGAAGTACCTTTGTTAATTTCTCATGAAAAGAAGAAAATAAATACAATAATATTGGAGAAACACAAGTATAGCTTCTTTTTATTGGTTATATCAAAATAGAATCTATTATGAAACAATAAAAGAAGAAGAATAGTACTGCAGAGAAAGAGAGAGAAAATTCTTACTGATTTGAGATGAATTACAATGGAATAGAACCCTCTATTTATTGGGAGGGGGTGACTTAGCCACCAAGTAATAAACCATAAAATCTCTCTAAATATAGACATTCACCATAAATAAAATTCTATTTATAACACTCCCCCTTGAATGACTATTCAACAGATAATGTGCCTCGTTAAAACCTTAACTAAAATAAAACCCAATGGGAAAAAAAATTCTAGAAAAGCAAAAAAGAGTACACATATCTACAATACGCCTTTTGGTTGCCTCGTTAAAAACCTTGCAAGAAAAACCCAGTGGGACAAAACCTTGTAAGGAAAAAAGAGTGCAACGCGTATTAAATCCCCCTGATGAGAGCATCAATCACATCCTTGAGCATTTGCATTCCAATCTTGTGCACCATCTTCAAAAGATCTTTGGTAGAGATTTGATGAACAAATCAGCCATATTAACTTGAATGAATATATTGCACCTTGAAATCATCATTCTTGATAGAGATGAATTGTCTTCATATGATCTTGTTGGAATCGTCAGTTCAATATCTTCACATAGAGGTGAAAACTCTTGCTATCATATTATCATGCATATAGTTATAGCAAGATACATTTGTGCACAAATTGCATTGAGGATGTAGTACTTCATGACCATGAATTCTATATGCTTTAAGCAATTTAAATCCTTCAGGGATTGTTAAGTTATATAAGCCATATAATAGACTTTAGATGCATATCAAGTTTTCATGTCATGCTAGACATATAAGATATCGAAAACTGATTGCACATACCATTGACTTTATACTTTCAAGTGTTTGAACTACATGTTCAAAACTACATGTCTTTCATATGAAACCAATTCTATTTGAATTGTTTCTTCAGACTTAAGATCCTCATATATATATTTAGCGCTATCATAGATGTCGTCGACAAACATTTTATATCAGTTTCAATATTTTTTCATAAAGACATAACATAGAGATCTCTTCATTCATATTTTCAGGTACCTGAATCTCTCTTGAGATTTTATGAAGTGTTATGTCATGTGATCTTCTAGATCACTTGCCTCCTTTATTATGATCATTTTGATCATTTGCTCATCTTCTTTATCAAGAAGTTTATTTGAAACCGATTTGTCTATATGCTTTAAGCGTACCATAGACTTTGTCCTTCTAGGACTTATTCTAATAGGAGCATTTGCAGTGAGAATATAGTTACTTTCTTTGGGTCAGCAAATGCGTCTGGCATGCTTTGCAATATATTGCAAATGAATTATCCTTTTATGAACTTCAAGTTCATATTATCTTATTCGAGGATCTAGATGTACAAATGATAATTCATTCCACGTAACTTTTTCTCAACTGTTTATCATGTCTCCCCCTCATGTTAGAAAAACTAACTTGTTTCCTCAACTTTGAGAACCCATCTTTGTGCGTTATGGTGTTAATCAAAATATACACCGCACATCAATAATAATAAGATGGAATTATTTGGTTCCTGACCCTGAACCACTTGTGAGGGGAGAAAATAATATACTTTCGTATATAACGTATATCAAACTGATATAGATAACTTTGTTCTCATAAGCAATAGTTTAGCTATTAAGTGGAGGCACTCAATAAATCATTTTGCTAAACCAACTGTGATGTAAACCAACTTATCAAGATGAACTATCTTGAATAAAAAATCTGGAAATTATGCTCTAAATCAAATTATTGAGCAAGTTACCTCGCAAACACCATGTTGCGGGTTAATAATAATCGCACATGTAACCATCTCATAGATGCATCTTATGTGGTATACATGGCAGGTGAATGGGCCCATATTCACCTTTGATATTTCCAGCATTCATGGGATTCAATCCCAATTTTAGTTGGTCTATTAATTAATGAGAACAAGCAATATAAGAGAATTCGTAAAGAACTTTCTAGTTCTTTAATATTTACCCATGTGAATTCTCTTTTATTTTTGCACATCATACTTAAATTGATATGGGTAAACCAATTATGCCAACTGAATAAATTATCAATATTGATAAACTTCAGATTTACACCATGACGTGTGCAATTATCAATAAACTCCAAGTTTATTATGATATGGGTTTTTATATCAATAAACATCCACTTCATTGTGGTATTCTTTTGTTTATGTAGTACAAATTGGAGAATAAAGCGGGTAGCTTTTCACATACATATTACCCCGCTACAAGTTGTAGTAATAGAAGATATTAAATCTTTCCTTTATTTATAGTCTCAATATAATCAACCGCTTTCGCGTATACTTTGGAAACTGAATAAGTTTCTTTGAGACTTACTACAACACAATACCTTATTGGTAATCAATTGTGTTTCTCCAAAATAGTATAATTGGCTCTTGCAGAGTTCTCAATTAATTTTGTAGTACCACATATTCATCAACACCCATATGGTGAATATCTCTTTTAAAGAGAAAGTTATACCATTATGGTTATGGTCAAAATTATATGCAAGATCTGTTTCTTGCATTACCGTTGTCTTTTAACAATCACAATGCCAAAATATTTTGGCGTACAATAGGTACGTGACCAATGACCATTCATGCCATAATAATGACATTATTTTCTTATATCATCTCAAACCTCCTTTTAGAGGTGAGTGCGGTATATTCACTACCACTAGCACGTTCATATTCTTTGAAGAATGAATATGTATTCATAAATCAGATGTTGTCACGTTCACATCATGAATAGACCATAATAATCTATACGTACTTTATAAAATTTCATGTCAAATCAATGACAAATATTACTTTCACAGAGTGAAGGATTATTTTGAGAATCCTTATTATTCTCATTATCACAATGATGACGATTATAATTTTGTCTAATACCACGTCCACATCCATTGATATCTTTACGGTAATAATTTTGTCTTCTTTCAGACTTATCACATACTGCTATCACATTCTCTTAAGGGAATGAGAATGAAGCAAATTCAATGGGACGGGTATGCACTTCTTGTGCCCATAATCATACATAAATTTGATCATGGCAAGACATAGAAATTTTACCACTTCGAGTGGTTATAATTTATTAGTAACTCCATTAGAGTTATAATCAAATTTTATTGTCTTTGCTTGTATTTAAATCAAATTATAGAATAAAAGAGAAAAATACGGTAAAATGCTTACCTTAAATCCAGAATATAATCATGAAGGAAGTTCATGGAACAGTTGACAGTCATTATGCTCAATCCCAAAGCTTCTACTCAACTTGTTAGAGTATCGTGTTGATAATGTGTTATGAAACAATAAAAGAAGAAGAATAGTATTGCAGAGAAAGAGAGAGAGAATTCTTATTGATTTGAGATGAATTACAATGGAATAGAACCCTCTATTTATTGGGGGGTGACTTAGCCACCAAGTAATAAACCCTAAAATCTCTCTAAATATAGACATTCACCATAAATAAAATTCTATTTATAACAGAATCGACATTTATGATATTTATCATTGTTTAGAAACTTACATGTTTATCATTAATCTTTGTTTTATAACTTAAATATTGTTTTTAACCATACAAGTGATTTTCAAAATTTTAGACACATTAATTCCCCTGCACAAATAATTAAAAGCATCATCAATTTCAGTTCGAAACTTGAGAAAAGTTTTCTAAAGTTCACTTGTATAAGCTTCAACTTTAGAACAATATTTCACTTGTGGCAAATTACTATGAGCAAAATTCATTTATAGCCTTTCGGGCTAAATTTATAACAACCGCTAGCCGAAAGTTACATTATGCATTTTATAGCCCAATAATTATTCTAGTGGCTAGCCACCGAACTCACAAGCACCTGATGGCATACTAACAATTTTATTGGACTTTCCCCATTTAGTTTTGCTTGGATTCTTTTTATATGTCTTCTGGTCCCCAATTTTGTAGTATTACATCAGTAAATTTTTCTTCCTCGCATGACCTCTTTTCAGCGAATTTCTAAAGATGCTCTTTGTCGGCCAAATTTAATAGCCAAAAGAATTATATTATTTTTTATTTGCTGGAATTTTGGCTTTTATAATCCTCCCACTGAAAACATTGGAAGTATGAATTAAGGAGAATTACATCAATCATCAATGTTGCCAATTGGCAAATTTTGAGAGGGTTTAAATTGTTTTCTTCACAAGCTATAATCTTTTTTGGCTTACATGGTATCATCATATTAGAAAGAAAAGGAAACTTATGTAAAGAAGAATACAATTCTGGTTATAACATTTAAAATCAGATATGCAATTGGTCATTTGATTTTCCAGTTATGTCTTGGTAAGTGGTGGGGTACAATCGTACAATGCAGGAAGGTGGTGGAAGATACATAGAATATAGGTTGGCACTATTCAAAAAAATATACAAAATAGACTCTTATTGTACAATTTATATACAATAGACTATCACTATACAAAATATATACAAAATAGACTGTCAGTATGCAAAAAATATACTAAATAGCTTTTTCACGATACAAAAATAGAACTGTCACTATACATAAAAATATACAAAATAGAACTGTCGCTAATCAAAAAAATATACAAAATAGATATAACTGTACAAAATATATACAAAATAGATGTAACTATACAAAATATATACAAAAAAGACTGTCACTATACAAAAATACATGATACACTCCAAAATACACACTGTGCACACATTACACATACAAAATTGTATATAATTTATATGCACTATGTTTACATATTAGAAAATACACATTATATACAATTTTGATACATTATTCAGACATATTATACATTCACGATACAAAATACATTTGGGGTACACAAATATATACACTTTAGATACACAAGCACATTCGAGATAGGCTCAATATACACCAAGGATACACTGTCGAACTTAGGATACAATATTTATACTATATTGCAAAAAAGAATTGCTTTATCGCACCAGGCAGGGGTCGAAACCTACGACCTTCAGCTTAGGAAACAGGCGCTCTATCCACTGAGCTACAGGCGCTTATGTTGTCATACTCATTCCTTTCGGCTACTATATGCAATACTTTTGGGCCGAAGGGCCATTGTTTGTAAGTAGGACAAACCATGGGCTATTAAAATTTTGAGGGGCTATAGAAGGTAGTTTTCTCAATTACTGTAGATCGTGTGATTAATTTCAACTACTTAGTACAGTATTTTTTTAAGTATGAAAATTACGCTTGATGGACCTTCTTTTAACTACTGTTTATATTTTAACTTCATAAGAAAAATTTTAAAAAAATAGTCCCGCATCAAAACTTTAAAACACGCCTACCAGAATTTTGAAGCATCATAAATCCTGATGATCACCAGAATTTTCAGTGTTAGAATTTTGAAGCTCTAGAAATTATGACGATCTCCAGAATTTCCAGCCACAATACCGAAAAATTACGGTGATCCATTAGGATTTGTGACAAGATCCTCACAATCACCATAACTGCTACGTACTTTAATATGGGTGATTGAGAAAAATCCTGGTGAACGAACTTTAAAATTATGGCATTCGGCTTGTTCCCCAAACTTCTATTATCTGAGTTAAAAATCAATAGTGGCACCGAAGTGTCCTATTCCTATCATTCTCCCTTTTTAAATTGGGGCTATTTTTTACATTATAAAAACTGGCTATATTTTTTTAGCAGCCCTAAAAGTGGCTACCTGGTATAAGTTTTCCTCCAATTACATAAGCCCAAGTCACAACCCAAAACTTTATTTCTTTATTTTTTCTTCTGCAAAATAAAATTTAAGAAATTTCACGAGAAAAAAAATCGCCGAACACTAAGGTTTTTGATATCGCCGCCGCTGCCGCTGCCGCCTTCCAAATCGTTGAGTTGCCACTGCTTCAGAGTCTTCGGAGTTGCTTCTCTAGCTTCAGCGGCGGTTATCGTCGGTCGACGATTCTCCAGTCCAGGTAAAATTATCTCGTTTGCTGCTTCATATTTTCTCCTCCTCTTTGAGTTATATACGAAGTTACTTGCTCAAATAGCGTTGCAACTCTGTTACATTCATGTAGAAATTTCTGTATTTTTGGTTAAGATAGCGCTCCTTGAGCTTAAAGCCCGATTTTTTTTTAAGCTTTTGGTGCTCCTATTACTTGTGTAAACTTTAGTACTAATGAATATAGACGAGTTTAAGTTGTGTGCAAATATTTACACAATCATGTCACTTATTAGGTAATTTTCTAGTCAATTTCTTGATAAACATTATTGGTAATTCGGTATAAGTGGTAACTAACTTGCTATTACAAGTTAAAATTCATCGATATTGTAAAAAAATCAATTATATATATATATTCTATGATGGTGGTTTTGGTCTCAACTTGCACATACGCTACTATTAGCCTCTGGTGGGATTTGAATGTGAGACCTTAAGGTTTTTCTCTCACTTCATAGACCACTAGGCGTTGGGTGCTATGACTTGTTGATGTATTGCAAATAATGAATTTAAAGTTTGAGCCTTGAGATTAAGTCCTTTGTGTGTCCATGAACTATTGGATCATTTCCTTCTGTCTGTCCATTTTTATCTTACTTATTTTTTCTTTTCCAGTGTGAAAAAAGTTTAGAATTATTTGGTATTTTTTTACTAGAATTGTAGTTGGTTCTTCCAATTGAAAATTCTTAGCATTCTTTGTGTTTCCTAGTTGCATCTTAAAAGCTACCGTCTGTATGTTGTGCCGATTTATGGATGCATTTACGTGATTTATTATAAGTATATGTCAAAAAGACATCACCTTTATGCCCCGAGGCTTTGATCTAGTGATTAGAGTGCAACTTGTGATGTGTTGGTTAGGCGCGCGTCATAGTTTCGAACCCCGACGCAGACAAAAGCCTGGTATTTAAGCGGAGAATGATAGACGAATCAACGCATTATCCACCGAATTTTGAACCGTGCGGCGTGTGCCACTGGCCTTCGGGATTTCTCAGCTATCAAAAAAGAAATAACATGATATAAGAAAGAAAAAGACATCCTGTTGTTTATATTTATAAATTTTTTATTCTAACAAATAAAATTTGCAATTCAGTTCATCTGTCATACTCATCTTTTGCTGTTGAAGTTTAACTCTTTTTTCCTCTTTTCCCCCCAAATTAATGAATGCTGACAGATGAGAGTGAAAAAGCAGAAGCGGCATAGGAGAGCTGTGAGGTTTTACACAGCTTGTTTTGGGTTTAGAGAGCCATTTAAAGTCCTTTGTGATGGAACATTTGTGCATCATCTTGTTGCGAATCGCATAACACCTGCTGATACTGCATTGGCCAATATTCTAGGCGCCACAGTTAAACTTTTTACTACCAGGTTTATTTTCACCAGCTCCAATCGTCTCGTCTCCACTTGATCTTCACATGACTTAGCTTTCTTTGCATTAATTCGGAGCACTAGCTAAATATGTTTTGCTTTAAAACTGTTTGGTCAATTGGTCACTTCTTAGTTCATATCGCCTTTGCTTGCAGATGTGTTCTTGCAGAGATGAAGAGCCTTGGTAGTTCCTATCGTGAATCACTGAATGCAGCTAATAATCTTAGTATGGCGCGGTTAGCCATTTCTTCTCTTCTTCTTGCTTGCTCCGCTCAAAAGCAGCATATGTTGCTTCAGTTCTCAGGACATTCGTTTGAGTTATGCCACTTATTCTGAATCTGACTGTATTGCAGATGTGACCATGAGAAGCGGAAAAGTGCTGTAGCTTGCATAACTGAAGTTATTGGGGAGAACAATTCTGAACACTTTTTTGTTGCTACTCAAGATGCTGAATTACGGAGAAGTCTTCAAAAGGTATTTGAACTTAATTATTCGTCGGAGATGGTATTGATGATGTCCTATATTGCGATACAGACATTTCATGTTATTACAAAATGTGTGAAAAATCCCATAACATCCTAGGAGAACATTTTATTATGTATATACCAACTGGCTTTTCTCCTGTTTTTTCTGACCTTTGTTTCCCCTTTTCCTGACCTGGGGTAGATACCTGGTGTGCCTGTAGTTTATGCTCTTAGGAATGCATTATTTCTCGAACAACCATCGTCATATCAACGTCAGTTTGCCAAATCTGCTGAAGAAGAACGTCTTCATATGACTGACATGGAGTACAATATGCTTAGACTTAGGAAAAAGAGGAGATTGTCTGACGACGAACAAGGGGATTCTTCCGATGCACCAGAGGAAGAGGTAGACAATGTTTCACAAGTCCAGACTATCAAGACAAGTATTAAGCATAGTGGAAATGATGTCAAGGATAAAGCTCGCTTCAAGAGAAAGAAAGCTAAGGTTAGGGTTCAAATAATGTTTTATTTTCCCTTGCACAGCTTAAAATCTAACATGTTGCTTTTCTCATTCTGTTGAAATATTGTTATTTAAGACCATATTCTCCACTTTCATGTGAAACATTATACTTTAACGTTTTATTAAAGCAGAATAACACGAAGATAGTGCTGGTATATGGGGCTGGTATATGTAGAAAGAAGCAACAAAGGAAGCCAACAAAATAATACACTTGTATTTCAGTCTTAAGGACACCATCAGTTCTTCCTTGAAAAAACTGAGGTTCCTTCCCTCTATACCCCTCGCTGTATATACACGCAGGGATAGAATTCCAAATTGATTATTTCCTTTGTCAGGTCCTCTTCATTGTTCTTGGCATGGACCGCACTTCACCTCAAAGATGCACAATAACACTTTTAGTTGCTTGGTGATTTTACAATGCAAAAAATAAAGTTCGATATCAAACAAGCCTCCGACCATCTAAAGCACGCAACCTTGCAAAATAACTTTTTTTTACTATCAATATAATTTTTTCACATGGTGTTTATTGCATTTTCATTTGAGGAGAAGTGCTGATCCATAGTGTTGTTTATTGTGGTCTCTTTTATCATTACATATCTGTTTTATGGAATTAGCACAATATTATATTTTATAGTAGGGTCAAAAACGGTTAGAGGACCCCAAATGATGATGGTTCTTAGGATTTTAGGGAAGGGTCTCGATAAACTAGTAAAACCTATACATTCTCTGAGGATCAAGAGAATCTATGAAATAATAGATTGGAGCATTGGTCACCTGGAGCTTTTAAGTCTCTGCCTAGATTTGATTGATTTGGAGTTGCAGCTTTTGCTAGTTTTGAGCCTCAGAACTTTTGAGAAACAATAAATGATTTTAAGAAATGGAAGTCACCAGAAGCTTTTTTGGAAATCACTTATGAAAGCAGTTTTCTGAAACTTGGGTATTGTTTCTGGAATGATTATTAAGAGCTAGGAACGATACGATGCCCAGTAAGGTGACCAAACAAAAAATCAGTGCTGGAAAAACTCTGGAGAAAAAAGTCTGGCCAGTTAAAAGACTCCAGGGTCACCTTAATCATGAAGGTGAAAACCATATGAGCTAAAATTTGAAGAGATATGCATATGGGATAGAAAAGTTACTACACTCGGAGGTTGCACCTCTTTCTCAATGATGCTTGATTCATAAAGAATGATTTTCCTCTAAATTAATATCTTCCTATTTTAACTTGTGTTGAGATTATGATATTTAAGATCTGAACCAAGGTTTTTCTTTCTCTATGCGAGAGGGATACACAGATACTTGATATGAGATACTATGTTTTTTCTTGTAAGTGTGATATTGTATAGAATATAGATCATGTATGTGTGTATTTAACTATAGCTGTGCGTGTAGCCGTCTCTTATTTTTGAGTGGGAAAAGATTTTGGCTTATGGAGTTCATGATATTTGTTGCATATATCATGAGTAATTTGAATTTTTGGCCTGTCATTCCTCTAAGTTGACTGAGTCGACCATATTTACGTACAGAAGATGGTATTTCATGGACGTTATTGTGGTAATGCATGTTCAATTAAATGTGTCCCTGACTAACTATGGTTTATGCCTTGCCTTTTACAGGGTCCAAATCCACTCTCGGTCAAGAAGAAAAAGAAATCTGTTGATACAAATGTTACTACCTCAGGAAAGGTGAGATTCAGATGTTAGAACAGTATTTTATTATGACCTACAGTGGATTATGTAAAAGAAATTTTTTAAAATAAAATATATGGGGGCATACAGGGTGGATTGGCGGACAATTCAAGATGTAAAGTGTGCAGAAATTCTTGGGGGTGTATAGGCAAATAGTCCAAGATGCAATGCGTATATAGAGTAAACACCCCTCCTCTCGAAATGCCAGTTCAACTAGAACTTAGGGCCCTAAGTTTGCCTTGAGGTGTTTAGAGGTTGTCTCACCCCGTCACGAGTCCTGATGTTCTATTTTCAGATGTTGCTTATAACCTCTCGAACTTAATAAAGGTTTAGTTAAGAGCAATATACATAAGAAGCAAAAAGTCCATATAGCCTCCCTCCCCAAAAAGTCCATAAAGTCCATATTCGCCAACTGAAGTGTTATAAACTGTACTACTATTATCCGCACCCCATTCCCCAATTTTTTCCCCCTCTTGGTGAATGTGGAAGTTCAAGTGCAGGTGCAGGAAAGCCAGAACAGGGATGGGACTGTGAGAAGCAGGAAGAAAAGGAAGAGGTCGAACAAGAGCAAAGATGCTGTTGAAGGAAATGTTTAGTGGTACTAGGCATCCACCACGAAATCTTTTGCTCCTGACTTGCTTTGCAATATCAGGTAAGTGATAATCTATAAAGTTAGGAGTCCAAATGCTGATGCTGCATCATAATGTGAACATTTTTTGAGAGCACCATTTAACTGAAGGCATAGCTGCCACAAAATGCCAGTAATGTGTAGAAGTTGCTTAACTGCTGTATAGTTTATGGCTAGTTTTATGGGTCTACTGCTTCTTTTCTTAGAACTTCCAAGAATTGACTATGGTTGGTTTTGAGTGGATCAACAGTTTCGGTTCTTTCTTGTGAATGTTGCGTCCTCAACTAATTACTTTTGTTGACCTATGCTAGGATCCTTACGAGTTTGGTTTGCGTTAAGATCACATCTTCTGAATAGGGAAGATATTAGGAGAAACCTAATGTGTGCATGGTTTTTGACCCTTTCGCTCAAGGAGGATACTTGACGATATTCTTGGGAAGAGGAGACTGATTCTTGGGAGGGAAAGTCCATTCTTTTCAACTTAGAGCAGCATTAATAGTGACTTTTTAAGTTTTATTTTGGGCTACTGCTTATGGGATTGGCTAATCTGGTTTCAATAATCGTTATTATATTGCTATGCTCTCTTGTTTTGAGGCCTTTTGCTATTTCTCTCTGAACTTTCTAGTTAGTGGATCCTTGCTCACCTTACTTGAATCACATGTGAATAATCGTAGATTTGTAATATGTGAATCGAATTTTTTTTTAATCAGAAAATAGGCATCAATATTCTTTCTCTCACTGACGTTGGTGTTCAGGCAAGCTTGCCCCCCACCTCTACTATTCCACCGGTACCTGCTATCTCCCACGAAATACAGGAACCGGGTAATTATGCCTACCAAGGCTTAGGCAGATGGGAAGAAATCACTCCGTGTTTTTGTCTCCGTTGTGATTTGAACATATCATGGTTCTCCTTACACTTCATTGACCTCTATGACACACGCTTGGTGCGAAAACGTGCATATGTTATTTGCTTAATTGATTTAAGATCACACAGATTCTCTAAGAATTGTGTCACTTTTGCAGGAGGTGTTTTGATTAATGGATACTATGAACATAGTACATCAACCACAAGAACTCTTTATTTATCAAAGGAAGTGTGCCTGAGAGGCAACAATTATCAGAACACAATGGTCTATTGCTAATGTGATTCCATTTTGAGTTGTCTTCATCTGTGTCTTTAGTTGATCAGCATTGGGTGGAGCTTGTATGAATTTTACCCTTACAGTAACAGTTTTGTAACATGGAATTAGTTTCTGGAATTCCGTTGGTGTTTTACCTTAGTATACTTCTGACTTTTTTTTTTTGGTAATTATGAATTTTCATTACCAAGTAAATATTTACACATTGTCTCAAATCTCTGAAGTTGGACAGATGCCCCAACATCAGTACACTACTTGATCAACTAACATACAAATTGCAGCCTATACATGATGCTATATCTCTATTCCTCTAACTAGGATAGTAATCTAGCTGCTTCAACATTTGCATCAACTTCTTCCTCCCCTTGCAATGTAAGTCTTGAATGATCTGCCTTACTATAGTTGCTGCTGGCCTCGTTTTCTGTTGGAAGATTTTGCTGTTCCTTGCTAACCAATGTAATACACACTACCTGCTAGGGCCATACGATATATTTCTGCACGTGCACTGTTTCCAGAAGCATTTTCCCCGGCCCATTCCACTTCTTCCTTCCATCCCATAGCTTGCCTCTGAACTCCTTGCCAACCAGTAGTTTTTGCCAAACTTGAGAGGTAACTGGGCATTTAAAGAACAGGTGTTGGAGGTCTTCTTCCTCATTGTCACATAATGCACATGTTGTATCATACCCCATGTTCCACTTTTTCAGTCTCATCTTTGTGTATAGCCTATCTTGCAATGCAAGATACAATATGAAAATCCACTTTGGACAGCCCTGGTTGTTACATATCAGTTTCCTCCATTGCACTTTGGGATGTTCTTCTCGCAGCTTGTTATACATTTGCTTGATTGAATATTTGTCTTCTTTCAGGAAATTCTCATTTGTTACCCTTGCTTCCTCCAAGTACTGCTTAGCTTTTAGGAGTTTCTGTATTAGCCATGAAGCCTGTGTAGCCTGACTGTCCCATACTTGAGTCCCTTTTATGTAATAGCTGTACACCCATTGAACCCACAGCCTGTCTTTTTTCTTGCATAAATTCCAGTAGTGTTTAAGTATAGCAGCCTTGTTCCATATGCATATATCTATTATGTTGAGTCCCCCTGCTGCTTTTGGCAGACAGATTTTCTCCCATGCTATTAGGGCCTTCTTAGAGCATTCATTGTTTCCATTTCATAAAAATCTTCTGCAAATCTGTTCAATTTTTTCCATCACTTTCTTTGGTAATATGAATATTTGTGTCCAGAATTGTTGAATAGCTGTGAGCACACTTCTAATCAGCTGCAATCTTCCTGCATATGAGAGCATTTTTGCTGTCCATGAGGTTACTCTTCCTACCATCCTATCCATAAGTGGCTGGCATTGCCCAATTGTTAGTCTTTTTGAACTCAGCGGTACTCCCAAGTATCTGAAGGGTAAAGTTCCCGCAGAGAAACCTAGCTCCTTCATAATTTGTTCTTGTATCTGCTCTGGTACTCCACCAAAGTATATAGCACTTTTTCCTTGGTTTGCAATTAGTCCAGATGCCATAGAGCATTGCTGGAATTGTTTGTATAGAAGCTGAGCAGACATTACATTCCCTCTACAAAACAGCAACAAATCATCTGCAAATCTCAGCTGTATAATGTTCAGTTTAGCACATCTAGGATGATAGTTGAAGTCTGGATTCCCTGCCAAAGTCTTTAGAGATCTGCTTAAGTACTCCATGGCAATCACAAACAAGAAAGGTGACAGGGGATCACCTTATCTTAATCCTCTTTTAGCATAGAATGGAGCACTTGGTTTACCATTTATGATGACTGAATATGACACTGTTGTTAAACACCCCATTATCCATTTCACAAACATGTCTGGGAAGTTAAGTGCATGCAGAACTTGTTCAAGAAACACCCATTCAATAGAATCATAGGCTTTTTGCATGTTAATTTTGATCATGCATCTTGGTGACACCCCTTTCCTCCCATACCCTTTCACTAATTCATGACTTAGGATTATATTATCTGTTATAAGCCTGCCAGGAACAAAAGCTGCTTGACTCTTATCAATGATGCTATCCATGACTCCCTGTAATCTACTGGTAAGCACTTTGGATATAATTTTGTATAGTGTGGAGCAACAGGAGATAGGTCTATATTGCTTCACCGAGGTAGGGTTTTTTTATTTTAGGCACCAATGTTATAGTTGTACAGTTTATTGGCTTGTAGAGGGTTTGAGAATCAAAAAACTCCAGCACAGCTTCAGTTACCTCTTCCCCAATCGTGGCCCATGCTTTCTTGAAAAATACTGAATTGAATCCATCTATTCCCGGAGCTTTGTTATCATCTATTCCTTGAAGTGTTTGCCATACTTCCTCTCTGCTAACTGGCTGGATGAGATTCATTTGTTGTTTCCTTGATAGCACATGTCCTCTTCTCATGTCATTTAGATTTACAGCAGGTAATGTAAGAGTTGGCTGCCCCCAGTAGTCCCTGATAAAAGTGCATTATCTCCTCTTCTATTCCTTTATCTGTATAGATAGTATCTCCTGCTGCATTGGTGAGTGCTTTGATCTGGTTCTGAGCTCTCATGTTCTTTATGCTAGCAAAAAAATAAGCTGAGTTAGAGTCTCCTAAATTGAGCCATTGTACTCTAGACTTCTGTTTATATATGCTTTCCTCTATTTCATCCCATTTCTCCAGCTGTGACCTTAGCTCTTTTTCCACTTCAAACTGATATGGATCCTGAATAGGTGTTCTCATTTGTTGTTGTATAGCTTGAAGTTCACTTCCGATGTCTTTGACTTTTTCAGCAATCCTAGGGTACTCCTTTGCATTTAAGCCCTTCATTGCTTGTTTTGCATGCTTCAACTTTAGCCATACTTTTTTCATGTAACCTGCATTGATGCTTATCTGCCAACAGTCTGCTACTATCTTCTCAAAGTTTGGATCATCAGCCAGATAGTTCAGGAATCTGAATGGTCTAGGTGGCTATCTTTTCGTTTGTACTTCCCTACGTTCTAATAGCATAGGGGGAGGGTGATCAGAAAATAAAGGATCTAGAACATGTACTTGAGTAATAGGCATCTTGCTCATCCACTCTCCATTCACTATTGCCCTGTCAATTTTGCTAAAAACATGGCTGTTTGTCCAGGTAAAGGACCTCCCTATTGCTTTCAGTTCATTCATACCAGCCTCTTCCATGAAGTCTCTAAAGTCTCTTGTTTCTTGGTCTTGCATTACTGTTCCATGTGTTCTGTCCTCCACCTCAAGTATGGCATTGAAATCTCCCATTACTAACCATGGTTCTTGCTGCTTGCTTTCTACCTCTCTAAGCTTCCTCCATAATTCCTTTCTATCCTGCACTGTATNGCAGTTAAAATGGTATGTCATTGCATCTGCATTACTGTTAACTTCAGCTTGTATGTACTGACTATGTATATTAATTTCCTTCACTCTAGCAACTTTTGGATCCCATAGTAGCCATATTCTTCCTTTATTGGTCATGGAAGTGTTTGAGATCCCTTCCCAAGTAGGTACTATTTTATTTATCACTTGTCTTTCTTTGCATTCCTTTACTCTATGTTCAATAACAGCTATAACATTTACTCCATTTACTTTTATAAACTCCCTTAACTCCTTTTGCTTATAAATCTTGTTCATCCCCCTCACATTCCAAGTGATGACTTTCATCTTAGTAATGGAGGAAAATGATCTTGACTTCCTTCAACCCTTGGCTACTCTGTCCTCTTGCACATTGATTCAATTAATGTGCTCCTATTACTTGGCTTTCCTCAAACCATCTTTCTAGTGAGCTAAAACCATTTGTTGTACCTATCTCCTTGTCAGTGTTTCCTCCATTTTTTGCCATTTTGCTGGCTGATTTTGTTTTCACCATTGTCCATCCTTCTGCCTGTGGTACTATTGCTTCTGTCTGCTCCTTGTTCTCTACATCTTTCCCACCATTGTCCATCCCATTTGCTTCATGTTTTTGTTCATTCTTTTTGTCACTTGTCTTTACTTGATCAGTTCTCCTCCAGACTTGCATAGGTTTTGTTTTGTTTCCTTTTTGGCCTAGTGCTTGCTGCTTCTGCTCATTTATATTCTTGCAATTGTGACCTATTTGTAGACATGTTGCACAATACTCAGGCTGCCAATCATATTGTACTTCCCTCAGGGTCCTGCACAACAATGCTCTTAGGGAGTGTTCTAGTGATATCCATTTCAATAAGAACCCTTGCATATGAGATGCGTGCAATATTAGTGGTGCATTTATCAGCATACATAGGGGTACCTAATCCACTACAGATCTTGCTCAGTGCCTTCATTCCCCAGCAGCTTAAGGGAAGATTAGGAAACTTCACCCATATTGGTATAGTTTTAAGAACTTCATTCTGAAAATTAAAGTCTGCCACCCATTCCTTTATTATCACCGGCCTATTGTTGATAGTGCTTGGATCTGATAGTAATACCTTCTCCTTGTCCTCTAAGTTGCTGAATCGTATGACGAAATAATCATCATTATGATAGTATATTTTTGGCTTTTCTGCAAATCTCCATTGTGTTACTAGGAATCTCTCTACTGCTCCTATCAATGGAGATGCTCCAACAACATATAGGATTATAGCCTTTCTCCATTTCTCGACCTCCTCCTTTATATCCTTCTGTTCTAATTTTACAATTGTCTTCCCTTCCTGAATGCTAGGTGGGATATATCTTAGATTCATACCTTTTGACGCCATTTTGCTTCCAGTGACTATGCTTGCCCATGTCTGCATGTTCCCATTCTCCGTCAGCTGATTCTCTTTTTCCGTTACCTGTTTAGTGTGTTCCTTCTCCTTGTTGTTCGATCCATTTCTTTTAGGGCCATTACTCTGCTCCTGTACATCTTTCACTCCAGAGGTACTTCCTGCATGGCAGTTAGTACCATCTCCATTGTTAGTCCTCTTGCATGTGCTTAACTCATCCATTGCTAAAATTGATTTCCCCTTCCCAGCTGTAGGCGTGCCCTCCAGTTCCTGCTTGCTTAATTGCTGTTCCTGTTCCATTGCATGCTTCAAAGCAGATCCATGGAGATTCCCTCCTTCTGGTGATTTTCCATTTCCCGTTCCAATTTTCAATACCTCGAGTAGCTTTCGATCTGTGAGTAGTACCTTGTTGACTCGCTTCCGTGGTCTTCCTCGCCCTCCCATTCCGGTGAGCGGCACACGTTAGTAGATCACCTAATCGAGCGCCGAGAGAAACAGAATATACTTCTGACTTTTTAGTGCAAGTAACTTAATGATAATATAAAATATTTATCTATTGACAGTGCACAAAACTTAAATACTATGATATTCTCTTCCATGGCATTTCAAACTTGATGAAACCATTGAAAAAAAAGTATTTTTATAAATGCAAAAATGGCAAATTAAAAGGTTTTTACATTAATTTGAACTATAAGCATCCCTTCAAATGCAAAATTGGAAAATTATGTCTTGATCCAAAGTCATGATGAGAATGTAGCACAAAGAACACCAGGGATTTGGGGGATTAATAGGATCTCTCCAACTTTAATTAAAAGTCTCGAATTCGTACTTTGAGAATGAAAAAATTTCGGTAAAGAGAATTTTTTCTTTAATGTGTTTTACATGGCTCGAATCCGGATTAGTTGGTATTCCAAAGTATATACAAAATACCACCACCACCAACAACACAACCCAGAAAAATTTCTTTAGTGGGGTCTGAGGAGGGTAGAGTGTACGCAGGCCTTACCCCTACCCCGGAAGGGTAGAGAGGCTGTTTCCGAGAGACCCTCGGCTCAAGAGAAGATAATAATATCAGAAAAGAACAAACGAATAGATCCATAACGACAAAAGAAAATACAAAACACCGAGTGTGAGGAATAAAAAAGAAAGGAATGTAGCACTGATGATAGGCTATAATTGCATATTTTAGTCGCTTATTACACTCGAATTTACTGCAGTTTAATTGAGTTTGCGCTTTAATCGCTAGTGTTTTGCATTAATTGTGTGTTTTATGCCTTGTAGGTGTGATTCCGAGCTATATAGATGTTATGGAATGAATTTAAGTGATGTGAAGCTTTGAAGTCTGAGTAAAAGCTCAAGGAATTAAGCCGGGATCGTGTTCGGGGGTCAAATTTGATAATTAAGTACGAACGAAGACTTGAGGAGGCATATTTCGCACTGTCTAGTAAAATAGAAATAACTTTTTGCTCAAAACTCCATTTGGGTTCCACAATATATGATTGGAAAGCTAACTCAAAGGGCTACAACTTTCATGTTTTACGTTTTTCCAAATTCCAAACGGAACAGGGTAAAAAACCGCGGTTCCACCGCAACCGCAGCAGGAAGCGAAAATTTCAGGGACTAAAGTGCAAAACATGGGATTTATATCCTAAAATCTATATTAAACAAAGGAGGTCGGCCAAGAACAAGAAGGGAGACATATTTTGGACATAGATTCAACCTAAGGAGGCAAGAACACATTGGGAGCAAGGCGGAGAATTCTTCTACGAGTTTTTCCTTCCTCTTCCTATTTTTCATTGTTGGTTATGACTTTTAGTATTTTAGTTTTACATACTATTATGAATAGCTAATTTGTTATCTAGAGTTTTGATAGAACCTTTTGTAGGATAAATTCTTGTTATGTTTTTATATAATTGAGCCATAGTTTTTCTCTATTTGTTCAACTACGTTTATATTGTGGTTGGTTGAAGAGCTCTCAATTACCTGTGCCTATTTAGTATGCATAACTCGGGAGAGAGTGCATATTTAGGTAATTGTTGAACAACACCACTCCCAGAGTATATGAGGGATCAATAACCGAGGGTTTAAAGGTGGGATTAGGGATAACGAAGCCTTGGGTGCGATCTGGAGTGAGCTGTATTAAAAGCCAGCTAGCATAGCTCGGGAGAGTGCGTCTAGTAAATTGTCGTAATTACTCGGGAGAGATTTACGGTAATAAGAGTGCTCATGATCGGTAGAGAATACTTAGGCGAAATTATAGAAGACATAGCGGGAAGGATTCCGACAATAGGGGAAATCATAACTCTAGACCTCCTTAATCTTTTCTCTAACCCTCAATATCGTTAGTTGTTAATTTACTATTTTAATTTGTTAGTTAATTAGTTAAACACAAGAATCTTAATATCTATAAGTTAGAAATTGTTCAAGCTTGTCTTCTTGGTGATAGTGAACAGTTGTAGCTAAACCTTAGTTCTCTGTGGGATTCGACTCCGGACTTGTAAACCGGATTATATTTGCAGCGACCGCTTAATCCTTTTTATAAGGCATAGTTGGGCGTGATCAAATTTTGGCGCCGTTGCCGGGGAACTAACGCTGTAGTTGTAGGTGTACATATTGCTAGGTTTCAAGTTTGAACTTTTAGTTTGTTTTATTTTTTATTTTTATTTGTTTGTATTTTTTTTTATAACTGTTGATTTGAGAAACATGGCATCTTGTAATTATGGGAATTTAGGTGTAGATAATTCTACTATTGATCTCCATACATATTGTGAAGGAAACCACCCGTGGCAAAATTTTCAAAACGTTCCTAAAAGCGAGTTATGTGCACCAACTCAATCTTATTTGTGGAATGTGTGTGATGTGTGTGGTGGTAAAAATGGTCACCTTCATGGTTGTGCTTATATTTCTTACCTTTCCCAACCCCTTACTTTGATGGTTCTTCTTTTTCTGGTGAAGTTAATAGGAACAAAGAACCTAGGAAGCTAACCTAAAGAAGCTCGAAGATATGTTAAAGTTGCATTTTGGAACAACAGAGTAAATTACTACTGCGGATAGAAAGGCAGGAGGAAACTATTCACAACTTGAAAGTTCACATGAGTCAACTGGTTGAAGTTTTTAATGCTCAACAAGCCAATATTGTGAATAGTATCCAAGAAGAGCGTGAATTAGATACAAAATTGCTGCGCTAGAGGAGGAGGCTAGAGTAGAAACACCAACATCAATCACACTAGATTTTGAGGATGTCGATGTTGTAGAAGAGATACTAGAGTCAACCAAGGATATTGAGGATACATATTTAGTTGACTCTATTGTCATTAGTATTGAGAATGAGATAGTCCCAATGTTCATGTAGTTGAGCGCATTGGTCCTCACTCCAAGCTTTTTTCCACATTGTGTTTAGATGATGATATGGAAATAGAGTCGTCGAGCCATTTGAGGAGTCGAGGAATGAGGAACAAAGTGCTTACATTCCGGAATTCTTCTTGCAGAAAATCGGATTACAACCTCATCTAAAGGCAAGAGTGCAGAATACTACATTATATTTATTGGCCAGCCAGATTCGTTCCACCACCCAGGAGCATGATCATTAGAGCAGAATCAAAACTTGGGGTCCGATTCATAAGTTCAAAGTGGAGGCAGAAAGTGATTCACGTCGTGCCGCGACGTTAAATCAAGCACTTCTTGGGAGGCAACCCAGCTTTATTGCTTTCTTTTATTTATTTTTTTATTTTTTTAATTGTATTATTTTTGTAGTGTCAATTTTTTATTTTCTAGGAGCATGGAAAGCAAAGGTATTGGAAGGATGCATCAGCAAACCAAATGGTTGGAACTAAGTGTGAGGTACCCACACGAAGGACCAAGCTTGGGAGAAGTCTGAGTACCCCATGAACTGCTAGTGCTCCGGCCTTTGGCCTACCAGGGAGTTTCTTTTACCTTCTTGTATGTATGGATATGCATTGGGGACAATGCACAATTTTAAGTGTGGGGTGAGGAGATTGTCTGGGTTGTTTTTCATGCTACATTAGCTGTGTTTTTTTTTTTTAAAAGATTGGACTTTTCCCGACGATGGATCTATTAGACAATTTTCTTGAGGGATTTAAGTCTAAAGAAAAAAACAAAAAGATTTTCTTTGTAGGTAGTGTAATAATTCCCCCTTGGTTTTTCTTTGTGTCGCGGTTCTTTTCCAAGGGTTTTATTTGAACCGGGTGTAGTTAGTTTTTTTTTTGGGAGTAGGAGCCATTGTGTTGTGTTTTGAATTGAAGCAATATCTCTTGACTTTGTTATGCCTTGAGAATAGTGAGTACTTTGGCTGTGACGCTTAGGCTCAGTTTTTGACTCTTGTATAAGTACCTTAAATTGTATGATCTTAAATTTGCTTAACTGCTCTGACTAGGGTGTCTTGATGAATCCAATCCTGAGTGAGTTATGTGCCATGTGTGTGTAAGGTTTTGCATTATTCTGTGCATTGCATTTGATGCCTAGAACTTGCCCTGTGTGTTTGCAAAGCGAAATAGTAGTGTTGTTCAGTCTTGGAAGTGATATAGGCGTTTTCTTGTTGAGCCAGATATGTATATTTTACCCACCTAATTGTTATGTATCGTAGTTAACCTCTTTGAGCCTATAATCCTTTTTCTTTGGCAACCACATTACAAGCCTTACCCATTTGTTTGAATTAACCATCTATTTGAACCTTTTCACCTCTCATGAGCACTTGAATTGTTATGAAATTTGTAAAAGTTAAAGTGTGGGGTGGTTGGTTTGGCTTTTGAGTGGAACTAATTGAATAAGGAGAAAGGTACACTGTTTTGAAAAAGGAAGAGCCACTTGAATTGAAAAAATATATAGTTGGATTGTTGTGAAAAAAAAAAATTCTTGATAAGTGGTGGCTCTTGACGTAAGTGTGCTTAAAGAAGTATGGGGTAATATAAATTGATGTGAAGGTGGAGTTTTGGTTTGACATAAGTATGGGGTTGAATGTTAAAGTATATGTATTAAAGTGCTTAGGGAGGTGTAGTCACTCTTATATCTAAATGTATCCTACCCGTCCCGTAGCCTACATTACAACCAAATAAAGTCCTAATTGATCCAAGATTGAATGAGCTCGATTAGTGGAGTAGTACACTAAGGGCAAGCTTATGGTGTACCTTTTGTGGCATATGAATGTTATTTCTGAGAGTGAGTGAATTCTTTCTATCTTGAGTTCCTAAGTGTTCTTAAATTTTATTGTGTGGAACTACTCTCTTTTGTTGTGTGAGGGCACTTGATTCATGAAGGAAAGGTAATGTCAGCGACCTCTATATTAGAGTAAGTGGGTGAGTTGTGAATAACGTGTGGTACTTGTGAGTCAAATCTTGAGGTGAAGATGTTACGCTTTTGTGCTTAGTCTATTTTAAATACTTTTGGTGTGATGAGTTAGGAGAATTGTTTAAAAAGGTCGTGTCTATAAAAAAGTGTAGTTTGATTGCTCGAGGACGAGAAATGGTTTAAGTGTGGGGTGTTGATGATAGGCTATAATTTCATATTTTAGTCGCTTATTACACTCGAATTTACTGCACTTTAGTTGAGTTTGCGCTTTAATCGCTAGTGTTTTGCACTTAAATTGTGTATTTTATGCCTTGTAGGTGTGATTCCGAGCTATATAGATGTTATGGAATGAATTTAAGTGATTTTAAGCTTTGAAGTCTGAGTAAAAGCTCAAGGAATTAAGTCGGGATCGTGTTCGGGGGTCAAATTTGATAATTAAGTACGAACTAAGACTTGAGGAGGCATATTGCGCACTGTCTAGTAAAATAGACATAACTTTTTGCTCAGAACTCCATTTGGGCTCCACAATATATGGTTGGAAAGCTAATTTAAAGGGCTATAACTTTCATGTTTTACGTTTTTCCAAATTCCAAACGGAAGAGGGTAAAAAACGCGGTCGAAACCGCGACCGCGGAACTGACCGCGGCAGAAATCAGAGAGCTTGTCTGGCCGCGGTCCTACCGCGTTTTGACCGCGGCCGCGCCCCTCCAGGCGTCAAAAAGAAGTCCTATTTCGCCCGGACAAGTTTATTTCGGCCCTAAACTATTCCAACTTGTATAAAAGGGGTCCTAAACCTATTTTGAAGGAGGGGGACATATTTTGAGACATAGATTCGACCTAGGAGGCAAGAACACATTGGGAGCAAGGCGGAGAATTCTTCTACGAGTTTTTCCTTCCTCTTCCTATTTTTCATTGTTGGTTATGACTTTTAGTATTGTAGTTTTACATACTATTATGAATAGCTAATTTGTTATCTAGAGTTTTGATAGAACCTTTTGTAGGATAAATTCTTGTTATGTTTTTATATAATTGAGCCATAGCTTTTCTCTATTTGTTCAACTACGTTTATATTGTGGTTGGTTGAAGAGCTCTCAATTACCTGTGCCTATTTAGTATGCATAACTCGGGAGAGAGTGCATATTTAGGTAATTGTTGAACAACACCACTCCCAGAGTATATGAGGGATCAATAACCGAGGGTTTAAAGGTGGGATTAGGGATAACGAAGCCTTGGGTGCGATCTGGAGTGAGCTGTATTAAAAGCCAGCTAGCTTAGCTCGGGAGAGTGCGTCTAGTAAATTGTCGTAATTACTCGGGAGAGATTTACGGTAATAAGAGTGCTCATGATCGGTAGAGAATACTTAGGCGAAATTATAGAAGACATAGCGGGAAGGATTCCGACAATAGGGGAAATCATAGCTCTAGACCTCCTTAATCTTTTCTCTAACCCTCAGTATCGTTAGTTGTTAATTTACTATTTTAATTTGTTAGTTAATTAGTTAAACACAAGAATCTTAATATCTATAAGTTAGGAATTGTTCAAGCTTGTCTTCTTGGTGATAGTAAACAGCTGTAGCTAAACCTTAGTTCTCTGTGGGATTCGACTCCGAACTTATAAACCGGATTATATTTGCAGCGACCGCTTAGTCCTTTTTATAAGGAATAGTTGGACGTGATCAAGCACAAACCAAAATTTTGTTGGCATGGATTTTCTTATTACTTAGGAAAAATTATGGCCACATATTTCGTCTATGAAAATACTAGTGATTAAGACGTGAACTATTATCATCATCCATTATAATTAGCATCATCATTGTTATTACTATTATATTCATTATCGAAAACCCATTAAGAGTTGCCAGTAAAATAAATAATAAACCCAATAAAGGGGTTCCTATTCTCATATTTTCTAGCTTATAATAATTTCCATCTTATAAAATTCGATAATGAATTTTTTTTTTTTAAATTTGTTCTTTCTGTTTTTCTGTGGAACATAATTGATTGGTCGGTTTGATTAGGGCGGTTCTGCTGACCCATTATCGAAATTTACTAATGATGTGTTACGTAATTAGTCGATAATTAATGGTCTTGATAAGGTTTGGGCGGTTTATTTATATGTATTATAGATTGAATAATTAATCTTTTTTTTTTAAATTTTTAATCTATTGTTTGTTTTCCTGTTTTTATCTCCTTAAAGGAAAGGACAAGAGTACTTCACACACAGTGTTGAAATTACATGAAAATTTATTTAAATATAACCCGTACACCGTGTGAAAATAGCATGGGCTAACCGGTTTTCGGACTGGTAATTGAAAAATAATCAGCATTCGGTAAAGTCATTTAAAAGTCACTATATTACGTTGAACTCTAGCACATTATGAAATACCAATAAATTATGCTGGAATCTCATATGTAGGGGTGTTCATAAAAACCCGAAAAACCGAACCAAACAGAAAACCAAACCAAACCGACCAAAAAAACCGATACTTTTTGGTTTGGTTTGGTTTTGGTTTTGAATTTTAAAAACCGATCAAATTTGGTTTGGTTTTGGTTTTAATCAGAAAAAAACCGAACCAAACCGACTATAGGAGTAGCTATTTCAAATTTATTATTACACCTATGTATATTGTTATACAAAGTTTCAAAAAATTTATGGTAAATGTTAATAGTTTGCACTTTTAATATAGTTCTTTACCTTTACATTCTAGTTTGATTGGTAGTTTTCTTTTGTTTAGTGTAAGAATCCATTTCGTGTTAAAAATAACATATTTTTAATTGAGTCCTTAAATTATTCATCACTATTTGATTCAATTATATCATCAATATATCTTGGTAAATAATAGATTTCTCAAAGGGCAATTGATTTGATAGTGTTACATTGAACATGTGGTCGCCGAAATATGTGTTTGGTAGTGTATGTCTTATGTTTAAGAAAAAACCGACAAATAACTGAAAAATCCGAAAAACCGACATAAACCGAATCGAGAAAAATCGACTTAATTGGTTTAGTTTGGTTCTAATATTTGAAAAACCGACTTACTTATTTTGGTTGCTTTTTAGGGAAAAACCGATCCAAACCGAACCATGAACACCCCTACTCATATGTAAAAATTTGCACTCCAACATATTATGCTGGAACTTTTCTAGATTAAGTGTTTTTGTTCCGATTTTATTTCTGCATAAAAAAGCAGTTAAATTTTAATTACTTTTAAAACTCTAGCTAACTTTCGAATGGTAAATCAGACTAAAATTAGAAATAGCCTGTTTATAAATTTTATCCAGTTAAAAAGAATTTTATACATGCTCAATATAATAGGAGTAATTAGTTTCAAAGATTACCAATAATCATTTTAAGTTACTGGCACATGGTTAATTAATTTAAACATCTATTTGTAACTAATTTTTAATTACTTATCTCTAACAACTCTGAAAGGACATGTACCAACTCCACATAAAGAAAACTGGGTTTTAGTGTTTGACATTTGAGCTTTATTACATTGCTCAGCTAAGCAGCATTTATATAAAAACTTCATTTTGTGTAAGTTTTGCTACTTTGATTTATCTTTTTAAAAAAAAAAATTGAATAAACAAAACTTAGTTAAGTTCAAAAAATTAATTATATCCAATTCGAACCTCATTCTTACAGTTGACTTTACGGATTAGTCTCACTTTACATGAAAGTAATATTGCTTCATCATCGGGTTCCAAACCGATAATAAAGAAGTTTTTGATAGAGAGCGATTTACTTTATTCATTGATAATTTGAATTAGTAGGGCTAGCGAGTTTTCGAAACCGGATGGTTGAGCCAATTTTTTTTTTTTGCTCCATATGTTTCTTATTTTATCATTTTCCTTCCAAAATATCATTACATTTATGATAAACATAAAAGTTAAAAGTTTAACCAAATACTAGAACAATCTTTTGAGCCAAATAGAAATACTCCTAGTAAATCATGACTATTTTGAGAATATGAGGGAGGTTTATTTAAAAAGAAAAAAAAAAGAAAGAAAGTTATGCAATCATTATCTAATAGCTAATCAATTTCAAATTTTTATTGCTTAGCTGGCCACATTCACAGAATTATTTGAAGATTAGGTGAATAATTTGGGCTAGACCAGCTAATGAAGTTTAATTAAATAAATAATGAGACTCTTTAAAAGATAAGAACAAGAAATAAAACCAGACAAGAATATATCTGCCAACTCCTTCCCCTCTGGTGCCCTTTAATTACTTTCTCTACTAAATAATGTTGATAATAATATCATTAACTAAATAATTTGTTTCAGAAATTACACTAATGAAGTAACATTTTTTTTGTTGTTTGACTCATTTTATATGACAAAATTCTCATTTCAAGAATCAGATATTTTGTAGTATTTGATAATTACTTCTGTAGAAATTATTAATTTTTTTTTTAACAATCAGTCATGTAAACGTCATTTTAAATTAAGTGAAACTTATTATATAAATCAATGATATAAACATTTAAAACAAAAATTATAATTTGTGTTCTCTCTTTCCCACAATGATTGATAGTATTTTTACTTTGCGACTTCTTTTACAGCTAAAATATCAAAAAAATTAAAAAAAAAAAGAAAATTATCTTTTAAAAAGTTGGTTAAAGTATGGTGTTTATAAATTTCTAAATATACACATTTTATTTCCAAAAGCTTAAGAAATTATTATCCAAAATCAAATGAAACATTAGATGTGATGACTGTCATATGTTCTAATCCGTTATTCTGTTTTAGACAACTACTAATATTTTTACATCATTTCTAAACATTTATCTCGTATTACATTATAGAAATATAAATAAATGGATGCTCAATTCATGTCAAATTATGTCAATTTTTTGTTCATTTGATCTCCGGTGTTTGCATTGGAGCTTCCACTAATCCAAATTCGCATTCATAAAGCCCATTTAAGGAAAAGTTTCCTGTCATAATTTTTTTCATACCTAAAGTTCCAACTAAACTTTTGATTAAAAGCGAAAAAATTCTATCCATCCTACTACAACCATCGATAGTTATCAAATTATATCATTATTTTGTTGAAGAATTAACTTTTATAGCTGCTCACCAAATCACTTATACTAAAAATAACCGGCGGATATATATAATATATGTATGCAACTGTATATAATTAGTGTATAATCTATATATACCGATTTAAAAAACATTTGTTACTTATTAAATTACTCGCTCTTACTAATTTATGTGAACCTATTTGAATGTGCACACGATTTAAAAAAATAAAGACCTTTAAAATCTGTGATCCTAAATAAGTCATAATATTTGTGTGGCTATAGTTCTTTAGAAACATGTGGGGTTAAACATGCCAAATTATTTGTGCGACTATAAAAAATTTTCAGTGATGGTAAAATTGAAAGCTTTGATTTATTTTTAAATTTTAAAAAAATTATTCTTTTTTGGACGGACCAAGAAGGAAATAAATTCAAGAATACTTAAACAAATGGAGGGAGTATGTCATTATTTTGTTTTCACAAGGAGATGGAGTAAAAAAGAAAAAAGAAACTTTTGGCACATTTTTCATTTATCAAATAATGACTTCTCCACTATAAAAACACACAAACACTTTCTTTTCTCAGTACCTAACTTGCTTTTCTTGGCAATCCTCAAAGAGAAAAAAGAAAAAAAGGAAACCTTAGTGTGTGTCTGTGTGTAAAAAAATGGCACAAAACAAAGAAGAAGATGTGAATCTTGGAGCAAACAAATACAGAGAAACACAACCCTTAGGAACAGCAGCACAAACAGAAAATAAAGATTATGTTGAACCACCACCAGCACCATTATTTGAACCTGGTGAATTATCATCTTGGTCATTTTACAGAGCTGGAATTGCTGAATTTATGGCCACTTTCTTGTTTTTGTACATTACAATCTTGACTGTAATGGGACTTAAAAGATCAGATAGTTTGTGTTCTTCTGTTGGTATTCAAGGTGTTGCTTGGGCTTTTGGTGGTATGATCTTTGCTCTTGTTTACTGTACTGCTGGTATCTCAGGTCAGTTACATTACTCTAAATTTTTTTTTTTTTTTTGTGTATCATATTTTTATTGTTGTTCCCTATCTTTTAGTTTGCTGGTTAATTGCCTGTGCTTCATCCTAATTTTGGCAATTTATGAATTCTTGAATACAATAAGTATTCAGTCTTTGTTTTGGTGGAAGGGGAGTCTTGGCGCAACGGTAAAGTTGTGTCTGTGTGACCTATAGGTCAAGGGTTCGAGCCGTGGAATCAGCCATTGATGCTTGCATTAGGTAGGCTACCTACGTCACACCCACTTGGGTGCAACCCTTCCCCGGATCCTACGTAAACGCGGGATACTTTATGCACTGGGCTGCCCTTCCGGCAGTCTTTGTTTTTGTGTATCATGGGTAATTCTCTATGTAATTTTGTGACTGATTTTCATTGTTCTTCTTTAGCTTAGTTTATTTTGGTTATTTATGCTTCATTCTATTTTTGGCAAATAATTTAATGGATTTTTTCAATATATACCCAAAAAAAAAAAAAAATTCAGTTTTCATAGTTTTTGTATATCATGTAGTAAAAATGTGATTTGTGTGTATCATGGGTTATTCTCTATGTAATTTTGTGACTGATTTTCATTGTTTTCCTTTCTTTAGCTTAGTGCAATTTAGCTTGTTGGTTACTTCTTATGTTTCATCCTATTTTTGGCAACTAGTTTTATGAATTCTTGAATACATACCCACACAAAAATTTCAGCTTTCTTTGTTTTTGGAGCCCAAAAGTTGTTCTTGAGTCTGTTATTTTCCAACTTCTCACCCAAAATATGGACTATTTACCTTCTTTGATTTATATATTGCTTCAAGATCCAGCCTTTCTTCAGAAGTGATTCAAGATTTAGAATAGGTGGGGTTGCCCCGTGTAACCTATAAGTCACGGGTTCTAGCACGGAAGCAGCCAATAATGCTTGCATTAGGGTAGGGTGTCTACAACACACCCCTTGGGGTGCGGGCCATCGAATACGGGGTGCTTTGTACACCAGGCCGCCCTTTTTTTGCCGTCTTTTTTCACTTATCTTTTTAGTTTCAAGAACTGACTCTCTATTTTTGTACTGAAACAGGAGGCCACATTAATCCAGCTGTGACCTTTGGTCTGTTCTTAGCAAGGAAACTTTCTTTAACCAGGGCAGTTTTCTACATGGTAATGCAATGCCTTGGTGCAATATGTGGTGCTGGTGTTGTTAAAGGTTTCATGAAAGGTCCATACCAAAGACTTGGTGGTGGTGCTAATGTGGTTAACCCTGGCTATACTAAAGGTGATGGACTTGGTGCTGAAATTATTGGTACTTTTGTTCTTGTTTACACTGTTTTCTCTGCTACTGATGCCAAGAGAAATGCCAGAGATTCACATGTCCCTGTAAGTGCCCTCTTGTCCTACCAATAACTTTACTTTTGTTTTTTTAATTCAGTTTTTTTTTTTTTTACTGATAATATGTTGGATCATCCGTATCCGGGGATCCTTGGCGTAACTGGTAAAGTTGTTGTCATGTGATCAGAAGGTTACGGGTTCGAGCCGTAGAAACAACCTCTTGCAGAAATGCAGGGTAAGGCTGCGTAAAATAGACCCTTGTGGTCCGGCCCTTCCCCGGACTTCGCGCATAGCAGGAGCTTAGTGTACCGGACTGCCCTTTAATACGTTGGATCATCATACTATCTGTAGTAAGTTGTAACTAGTAAGAGGAGACAATTTGGATGCAAATTCTGCAATGATTTCTCTTGTCTTTTCCTCTTTTTGAGATTTTGGTTGAGTAGAATGAGTGAACATCTTTGGTCTAAAGGGCAGCCCGGCGTACAAGGCATCCCATGTTCATGCATGATCCGAGGAAGAGCCGCACCTCAAGGGGGGTGATGTCGACAGCCTACCCTAATGCAAGCATTAGTGGCTGCTTCCATGGCTCGAACCTATAGGTTACATGAGACAATTTTACAATTGCTCCAAGGCTCCCCTTCCATGCCTTTGGTCTAGAAAAAGAATGCTCATACTAGCATGTGCTATTGAGGTTTGCTGAGAGCTCTAAAATGAGATAACAAATGCATAAAATTCCAACTTGTTTCGGATTGAGGCGTAGTTACTGTTGTTTGAAGAGTAAAGAACTGCATTCCTAACTTTCATACATTCTTACAGATTTTGGCACCTCTTCCTATTGGATTTGCTGTGTTCTTGGTTCATTTGGCCACCATCCCAATTACTGGAACTGGCATCAACCCTGCCAGGAGTCTTGGAGCTGCTATTATCTTCAACAATAAACAGGCATGGGATGACCATGTAAGCCCTTCAACTTACACATGCATGTGATGATCATGTTTCATTTTTTTTAATAACCGAGAAATTCCCGAGTGCCAGCTGGCGCAAGGTTTGAAATTTAGTAGATAATGAGTTTGCTCCTTTACCCTTCTCCACTTGAACACCAAGCTTTGTCTGCGGCCAGATTCATACTCGTGACATGCGCCTAATGCGCACATCACGTATTACGCTCTTATCACTGAACCAAAGCCCCAACAACTTCCATTTTTATTATTGATAATCAAGAAATTTTCGAGGGCTAGCTAGGGCACGGGTCGAAATTCGGTGGATAATGAGCCTTCCCTTCTATCAGAGGCGGATCTAGGATTTAATGTTTACGGGTTCCTGCAATAACCTCAAGTTAATTTTCAATAGTAACTAGGTTCACATTAAAACTTTTATAGATATTGAGTAAATTTTTCGAACACATTTATACTGTTGGGACAAAAGGTACTGGGTTCGCGTGAACCCGTAGATCGCAAGGTGGATCCGCCCCTGCTTCTATCCTTCTCCACTTAAATACCAAGCTTTTGTCCATAGCCTGGTTCGAACTCGTGACATGCGCCTAATTCATATATCACGTGTTGTACTGGTACCGCTGAACTAAAGCCCCGGCGTCTTTCACTTCTTTGTTTTCATAGCTAACAATGTGCTTCTTTTTCCTGATATTTTCAGTGGATCTTCTGGGTTGGACCATTCATTGGAGCTGCTCTTGCTGCAGTTTACCACCAGATTATTATCAGAGCCATTCCATTCAAGACCAAGGCTTAAGATTCTTCTGCCATTTGCCTTTTCAAGATTCTGTATCCCATTTTCTTTATCTTTCTTGTGTCTGCAAATGTGTATTTTTCTTCTATTCAGATGTCAATTTATGTGAATAAATTATCAAGTTGTATGTAAAAGCTTTATCAATGAAGGGATTTCTATTTTTGTTCTTTTCCTTCCCCTCCCTCAGGAAATATTAATTATATTCTATTGAATTATATTATGTGTCGCGAATAGGTTCTACTTTATATTCAAAAAGTGAGATACCGACATTCATAAGAGGAACAAATATATCATTCCAAATTATTTCCAATATTGCATTGTGCAACAATAGGGTGTCAAACAGGCGGGTCGGATATGAGAAGACGGGTCAAAATGAACAAGATTAAAGAATTTTTAAGGTTAGTTTATTTCTTGGGAAAATTTCACATTAGAACAACTGGGCTCCATACTTTTTAATTTTATAGCCCATATTTCAATTTACAACCAACTAGCCCATAAATAATAGGCTAAGATTCAACATCCAACTCCAATAGGTTCTTAAAATTACTATTTAATTTTTAAAAAAGATTCCTCAAGCTTTTAAATTACTTTTCGAATCAGTAATTGTGACTCAAATATTAATTCAACAAACCAACTTCATTTGGGTGGTGAAAATTAGATTTTTAACAAGCTTAAATATGTGGGTTTAAATTTCGAATTTGATTTTATGAAAAATTTGGGGTGGGTGTTATTTAGACTTGTTAGAAATAGTATAAGGAGGTTGTATATAAAATTTGAAGTCATTTAATGGAGATTTGGACTGGTTTTGAATAAGAATTGTAACTGAAAATCGTGGAAGAAGTTCGTCTACAGACGCTTGTATAAAGGTGTATAAAAGTGTATAACAGTGTATAAGGTGTGTTTCTACACTCATATACAATATTATACAAGATTATACATAATTATACAAAAAACTGACTTCGTCTTCTTTCTTGCGTCTTTTCTGAAATTTAATTCAAATCTTGCTCAAATCTACTCCAAATCACTTCAAATTTAAATTTTGTACTCCTTTTGATATTTTCAATCAATTGGAACAATACCCAATCCAAACAACTAACAAATTCAAAACAACCCATTTTCAAAAGCAAAACTTTGAATGATCTTCAATGGTGGACTTCTACTCTTCAATTTTCTTTCATTACAAGCAGGTGACACAAGAGGAGAAGCAGAAAATACACGGTCCTTTCGGCCCACATCAATTTGCCAGTCTTAGTGTGGAATTTTTACCTCATATAGCAAAGGTTAACACCTTATTTATTTTAAATAAATATCATTTAAAAAAATTATATTCTATAGATACCTTTTAAAGTTTATAGCAAAATATTTAATTTTGATTACCTCCTAGCCCTAAGCCACTAAATACGCTAATCAGTTACACTATTTTCTTTCTCTCTCTACTTTGATACATCCCATTGTAAAACATAACCCTTTATCTTAGTACCCTCCAAAATTTCACTACACTTATCAATTGCGAACAGTCTCCTCGTCGGAAAATTCTTCGGCTAAATTCATCGGATCTTCACCGGCAGGCAAGCAAAAAATCACAACCCAAGAAAACTAGATAAGTTCAAACGGAAATGTGCTCTACGGAGTCCACTCTCAGACAATTTGGTTCTAATTACAAGGAGATTGGCTGGCCTAAGTCAGAATCCTATGGAGAATGTCTTGTTCACCTGCTTCTCGAGTGTATGTTTATCCCTTCACTCCCACGTCATTCAAGGCTTGTTTGTATAATCATGGGTTCTTTATCCCTATGGAGTGTATTGTTTAGATCTCTCATTCTTTCAGATGGAGGATCGAAATCAAAGCAACGGCCATGGAAATCAAGCCCTAGGAGTGGAAAGGCCTCATCGAAATCGACGACGTTCTGATCGAGTAGTCCAGCATGAAATCCTCCGTTACAAAGTTTTCGAACCAATTCTCCTCTTAGGCCGCCACAGATTCGCCGGAGCGGCTTGATGTATTTCATTGTATTCATTGTCTTTTTTTTCATTGTAATTCAATGTATCTCGCTGTATTCCGTGTATTTCATTGTATTCAATGTCTTTTTTTCATTGTATTTCAATGTATCCCGCTGTATTCTATGTATTCATATATTTTTTCAATTAATATAATTTATGTATTCAGATGTATTATATAATTTCTCTGAAGATTGCTATGTTTTTGGGGTTTTTCCAGTTGAGAATCTTTTTTATAACCGAAAATACAAATTTTGTGTGTTATAATTGAGTTTGTTGAGTTATAATAGTAGTCTATTATGTTAATTGATACACTTTATGTTTAAAAACAGTGTAATCCCCTGTTTCACGCCGTGAATACAGTCGAATACAGTAATCTATCCAACTGTAATCCCATGTTTCACGCCATGAATACAGTCGAATACACTCGAATACAACAACTGATTAGCTGGATTTCCCTGATTCACGCTTATTTTTGCTACTGTATTCATGAATACAATAGCTTAAATACATCAAATATATAATATAACCACATAAAAGATATCTATAATCCGTAATTTAACAAATGGTATCTATAGATGGCTAATTACTACTAAAAGATAGTGCTTTATGAAAATTTCTCAATAAAATCCTTAGAAAATTATCCTTTCCGGATAATATTAGACTCGAATCTAACGGTTGTTCATAAAATTTCAGTTTGCTCACATAATATTAGACTGTGATCTAACATTTATAATAACTATAAGAAAATTTACACTATGGTCTAACATTCTCAAAAAAGAATCTTTAGACCGTGGCTTAGAATTTTCTTGTGACAATTTTAATTTATTCAAAAAAATCTTTAGACTGTGTTGAAGGCTAAAGTCAAGCCGTAATAAAAGGTCTTAAACTTGTTTAATAATTTTAGATATTTTTTCGAAGCTTACTTTTTACTTTTTGAGATGCAATTTAATTTTGACGATGTAGCCAACCTATATAATCTTAGTTGAAACACTACTAACATCTGATAAGAATTTATTAGTTTAATTTTGAATTATTCTTTCCCGCAAGACCGTCAACGTAACTCTCCCAAAATAACAATCATGCGAAAATAGTATTTACAAAGATGATAAACGAATAAACTATAGCTTTTACGATACAATTAACTTGAAGCGTACCTACAAAGACCTTAAAAAAAATATCTTACAAAGTTAGAGTAGTAAATAAAATCTATTCAAGTTGGAGTAAGAAGAACTAGAAAGTAACTGCAGCAATTACCTTTCACTTTCCTTTGAATTTTCTCAACCAACTCGAAAAAAAGACAACATAAAATATAAAACTATGTGATTAGCTATTGGTGACAATGTAGCAATAGATGGTTGAAAAAAATTCTTAATAATAAATACATAAATATCTAATTTATAGTATATAAGAAGAGTAGCTTTTTGGGCTCTGGTGATTTAAAACCACAACAACAACTCAAGTAGAATTCTACTAGTGGGGTCTGGGGAGGGTAAAGTGTACGTAGATCTTACCCCTACCTCGAAGGGATAGAGAGGCTATTTTCCGGAGACCCTCGACTCAAAGACAATAGATCCGCCACAACAACAGAAATCAGAAAAATAGTATCAGCATCGTAAAATACATTAAATAATTGGAAATGCCAAAATATGAAAGACAACAAAAATGTGAAACACAACAAAAATCGCTAGCAGTCCTAGACAAAACACTATCAGACTAGCCGGCGCAGTGAGGAGAAACACTCGGCTACCCCCTAACCTACAACCCTAATGCTCGACCTCCATACCTTCCGATCAAGGGCCATGTCCTCGAAAATCTGAAGTTGCACCATGTCCTGCATGATCACCTCGCCCCAATACATCTTAGGCCGCCCTCTAACCCTCCTCGTACCTGCCAGAGCCAACTGCTCACACCTCCTAACCGGAGCATCTAGGCTCCTCCTCGGCACGTACCCGAATCATCTAAGGCTCGTTTCCCGCATCTTGTCATCCACGGGACCCACATCATCTCCCGAATATCCTCATTCCTAATCTTATCCATCCTAGTGTGCCCGCTCATCCATCTCAACATCTCATTTTTGCTACACTCATCTTGTGGATATGTGAAATCTTGACTGGCCAACACTCAGCCCCATACAATATAGCCGGTCTAACCACCGCTCTGTAGAATTTACCTTTAAGTTTTGGTGCACATTTTTGTCACACATGACTCCAGACGCTAACCTCCATTTCATCCACCCCACCCCGATACGGTGCGTGACATTCCCGTCGATCTCACCATCCCCTGGATAATAGACCCTAGGTACTTGAAACTCCCTCTCTTAGGGATGACTTGTGAGTCAAGCCTCACTTCCACATCCGCTTCCCCCGACACGTCGCTGAACTTACACTCCAAATATTTCGTCTTGGTGCTACTCAACTTGAAACCTTTAGACTCCAGGGCCTGTCTCCATACCTTTAGTCTCTCGTTAACGGTGCCTCGCGTCTCATCACTCAGAACTATATCATTAGCGAACAAAATACACCAAGGCACGTACCCTTGAATGTGGCGTGTCAGTGCGTCCATCGCCAGGGCAAATAAGAACGGGCTGAGGGCAGATCCTTAGTGTAACCCCATAACCACCGAAAAAGGCTCTGAGTCACCTCCCACAGTCCTAACCTGAGTCTCCATCATACATATCTTTTATCGCCCTAATATAAGCTACTGGTACACCTTTCACCTCCAGGCATCTCCAAAGAACGTCCCTAGGGGTCTTGTCATAAGCCTTCTCTAGGTCAATAAACACCATGTGCAAATCCCTCTTCCTATCTCTGTACTGTTCCACCAACCTTCTAATAAGGTGGATAACTTCCGTAGTAGAACGACCCATCATGAACCTGAACTGATTCTCTGATATAGACACCGCCATCCTTACCCTCCTTCTACCACCCTCTCCCAAACTTTCATGGTATGACTCAGTAACTCGTTACCCCCATAGTTGTTACACTTCTGGATATCACCTTTGTTCTTGTATAGCGGAATTATCGTACTCCACCTCCACTCATCTGGCATCCTCTTCGTCCTGAAAATAATACTGATGATGTTATAAATGTCAATACCACACAAGAGGGGGGGGGGTGATTTGTGTGGTACCTAATTTTCGCGTTAGAAGAACCTGGTTCTTCTAAGTGTTCTAACTACAGCAGTTTGCGGAATAATAAATACTGAAAGTAAAGTGCACAGAGATTTTTACGTGAAAAACACCTGGCTCAAAAGATGAAAAAATCACGGCCTACTACTCAGTAGGATTTTCCCAAACTCCACTAAAATCACTGAGCCAAAAACTGCATTTACAAAACTCTTTGTAAACCTAAGGATTAACTCTAATCCCAGTGTAGCACACAGCCTCAACTGTTGCGATACTTTCAAGTTAACTCTAACTTGAATACTCAGAGTACCTAATACAATTGCTTCTAAGAAAGCTGAAAGGTACAATATGAAAACCTACTACAATTGAACTAGACTTAGAATAAACACAATGATGAAACTGGTTCTTCTATCTTAGTTCATGTAGCTTCAGACGTGCACACTTGTATCTCGCATATGTTGCTTGCAAAATCAGACTTGATCTTTTTGCTCTCAAATATGCTTAACTTCTGCTTATGGGAACTTGATCCGTTTTTGCTCTAAAATATGCTTAACTTCTGTTATGTGCAGTTCACCTGTAAAAGAGAAACAAATCTGTTATATTTATAAAAATTAGTAATCAGAGTTTGATAAGAACTTCGAAATTGTGGATTCCTTTGACAATTTCGAGTCCAAGAACAACTCTAAACTCCTAATCCATATTCTTGATTCGGATGTAATTCTCTTTTCATAAGGAGACTTCAACTCCTATCCTATATGCAATCTTTGTCGATCAGTTTCAGAAGATATTCAATCAAGATATTGCTGCTTGATCTCAAGGACTTATCTTTCTTCACGTGCATTCCTCATGTGTATGGGCCATAACATACTGTATCTCCTTAGATGAACCTGGTCCTTCACTGAGTTCGTTTGTGCATTCTCAAAACTTCAACTGATCTGGGCCAACACAATTCTCCTCTTTTTGATGATGACAAACTCTGTTGCTTTTACTGATTATAGAACCTGTGGAACTCACTAAAATATCATCACTCGAAAATTTTTACTTATCATTAAGGGCCAGATTTAAATTAGGTCATAAACATCACTGTTCAGAAAATAGACACAATTTCTTTTAAAGCACAATATCTTCCCCTTTTGGCATCAATCGAAAAGTTGCATAATATGTTGTAATCCCAGAATATTAATCATTACTCATGGCCACTGGGGCAACTGCAAGTGAAAGCATGCTTTAGATAAATCAAAAATCAACTTGACAAAAATAAACTATTTAAGAAGCATGAATCATCACAAAACAGAAAATGCAAATTGTCATTGAATGAGGCATCTGCTTCTACAGTACAGTCCACAAAAAAGAAAGAACAAAAACTACCAAACCATAGCCAAAAACAAGAAAAATTCCCTAATCTGGGTCACTGGGGTAACTGAAATGGTTCGGAACTAGGACGAATTAGAAGAACTGGGAGGGTTGGGATCCTTTTCTTTTGCAAGTTCTGCCTTCAGCTCATTCCTTTCTTCTTCCAATTCAGCTACTCGAGCCTGAAGCCTATCAATCTCAGCACCTTTGGTCCCACATTCTTGCATCAAAGCTCTAACTTTGCTATTAACTGGAGTTTTTATGGATGAACCAGGTTCAACAGGGGCAACACTTAGCAGATAATCACAGGCCTGGAGAGTCTTGATTCCAAAGTGCTCCTTACTGGAGGCATTTTCCCACTTCTTCAAAGGGACGTTCATCCTGTCCAGTACAATTGTCAAAATGAATCCATAAGGAGTAGCATGAGCCTTTGAACCCTTTATGACGTCTGTCCAGCAATTTGACTATGAAAGCAGGCCAATTGATTTGTTTACCCCTCACAAGACACTCCATGAGAACCAGGTCCATATAATTTGCAGTGTGCCTCCTCTCTTGTCTAGGCAACAGACATTTGTTCACAAACTCAAAGAGCACTTTATGCTCTGGCTTCATTTCACTCTTTTGAACAAATCGTGCTTTAGGCACCTCTTCAGCATCCTTTGTGTCACAGAAGTTCCTGGTAATTTGGAGTGCTGTGGGCAGATCATCTAGACAAGGCCACCTTTGTCTAGTGTAATCATCATAGCCCTCACTTGGGATGTCTACAATCCTGCCCAGCTCTGGTGCATCAAACTCCACCTTCACACCTTTCACTATACTGGTTACTCGCCCATTTTCCTCAGAGCCATTTGCCATAAATTCAATCAACTCTCTTCTGGCTAGTCTCCCATCCATCTGAAGGACCATGTCCTTCCAGCCCTGTGCAGCTAAAGCATCTACCAGCCTAACCATGCCTGGCTCCTCCAGATCTTTCAGCAGCCTTCCCTTCAATATCTTCCTCCTGCTAAAAATAACAAAGCGATCTTGCTCTTGTTCAGAGTCCTCCTTTTCTTCTTCTTCACTCCACTCCTCATCTTCTTCCTCAGTAATTTTCACTTGTTTTCCCTTTACAGCAGACCTTGTTCTTTCAGCCAAAGAAGGTTCAGCAGGCACAGACTTTGAAGACTTCTTTGCAGGAGTCTTGGTTCTTTTTGGTTTGACAGTGGGAACCACTTCTTCAGTTGTGCCTCTCTCTTGATGGACCAGGTCCATCTCCTCCTCCTCTTCTACAGCAGCCTTAGAACTTTCTACTACCTTTTCCTTTCCTTTTTCCTTCTTCTTTTTCTTACTCTTCTCTAATGCTTCCTGTAATTCTGCTTCACTTTGCCTTACTTTATTCTTCCCCTAGGTACAGAAGTAGCAGCAGTCTTGGGAGATGTTACTTTGCTTTTCTTTGATGGTTTGTCAGCAACTGGGGTCCTTTGTGAAGACGCCTTGCGCTTCTTTGGGTCATAACTGGCCCCTACTTTCTTTAGAATATCTGCTAAAGTCTCCTCCATAGAAGAACCAAGTTCTTCTTGTTGCTCACTCATCTTAACAAGTCCCTCAGCAGCTTCTCCTGATCCGCTTCCCCCTGACTTCAAGCCACCTTCTTCTCCACCACCACATATAGCAAGAACCTCCCCTTTCTTTTTCTTTCTCCTCCTACTAGTCTCAGTCCTTTCAACATTTTTCACAGCACCCACAAGCACAAACCCATTATCTACCTTCTCAGCTATATCAGAAAATACATAACAGGTGTTTACCTCTCTTGGGTTTTCTTGACTCTTGTCATTGTCAGATGACCCAGGTTCTTCTCCTTCACTAGCAGAGATGAACTTTTCAAATTCAGAGCTTGAGTGGGATTCTTCAGATGAAGCCTCTTTTCTTTGACTAGCCTTTAATTTCTCGTTCAAGGCTTTTCTGAGAGGGCCGGATGCTACAGTTTTTCTGGCTAACATCTTTTGCCTGCGAAATCTGGGTTTTGGACTTTCAACTGGAGGTGTTGATGATGAGGTATTAGAGGAAATAGGTGGGGGAGTTCCAGGATTGTCTTGAGGATTAGTCATGGCGGATAATTTCTGGAAATATTTTGGGGATTTTTGGAGAAGAAAAGGGTTTATCAGAAGGATTAGAGAAGTGAAATGACTGTTATGAGTGATGAGAGAGGGTTTGGAGTGTATTTAAAGAGGGATCATGATTAAGCCTGTAACAGTAGCTTGTTCAGAGGTCAATAAGAAGTCTAATCAAATTAAAGTTCCGGTCTCTTTAGAGATAAATGAGTGACGCTAGTTTTTAGGAAAAAAATCCCGTTTAGTTAGACTCCTAGGATAATGAAACTCGTTCAATGCTCAACGGATAGAATTTATGAAAGTTTGGTGTAATTAGGACTTCTGCTCATGGTTGATAATTTTATCTTTATAATTGTGCAAAGTATAGAAACATACCTGAACTTTCTTATGAGCATATACTGATGAACCAGGTTCTTCAAGTAAAACTTCCCTTGATCATGCCTCAAATGTCAGAATAGAAAAACTTTGTAAGAGATTAAGGATTCATATAAACACATGTCACAGGAGTATACTAATCAAGTATGAGACTAAGTAAGAATTAGTCTAGATATTTACATTGAATTAAGAACTCCTAACCAAATTTTTTTTTTCCCATCTTTTTCATCATTTTTTTTTCATTGTGCATTCTGAACTAGACCTTTTAGGTGATCTTAATCATCCCTAATTCCAACCTGTTCCTTTCAAAGTTTTCTCTACTCAGTGCTTTAGTGAAGATGTCAGCTATTTGTTTATCAGTAGCACAAAAGTCTATAGATAGTTATCTCTTAAGAAGTGGTGTCTAACATCTATGTGCTTGGTTCTTTTATGATGAACAGGGTTCTTTGTCATACTTATAGCACTAGTGTTATCACAAAATATTGGTATGCATCCCACTTCTATACCAAAGTCTACTAATTGTTGTTTGATCCACAGTAGTTGAGCACAACAAGAAGCTGCAGCCACATACTCAACTTCAGCAGTAGATAAGGCTACTGAATTTTGTTTTTTGGTAGCCCATGATACAAGACATGAACCAAGAAAGTGAGCCATACCTGAGGTGCTTTTTCTATCCACTAGGAAACCTGCATAGTCAGCATCAGCATAACCTACTAGATCGAAATTACTACCTTTAGGGTACCATAGGCACAATTCAGTAGTCCCCTTCAGATATCTCAATATCCTCTTGACAGCAGTCAAGTGAGACTCTTTAGGATTAGCTTGAAAACGAGCACAAAGTCCTACACTGAAAACAATGTCAGGTCTGCTGGCAGTAAGATACAAGAGTGAACCAATCATACCCTTATACAACTTTTGATCAACTGATGAACCAGGTTCATCAACATCTAATTTAGTGGCAGTTGCAATAGGTGTATCTATTTCTTTAGAGTCTTCCATTTTAAACTTCTTAATCAGTTCTTTTGTATACTTCTGCTGATGAATCATGGTTCCATTTGGACTTTGTTTGATTTGCAAGCCTAGGAAGAAATTTAGTTCGCCCATCATACTCATTTCAAACTCACTTCCCATTAATTTTGCAAAGTCCTTACTCAACCTATCAGAAGTGGCCCCAAATATTATGTCATCGACATATATTTGTACAACAAGGAGGTCTTTACCTTTTTCCCTTAGGAACAAAGTGCTGTCAATTTTACCTTTTTTGTACCCATGCTCCAGTAGGAATTTTGATAGTCGTTCATACCAAGATCTTGGGGCCTGTTTGAGCCAATATAGAGCTTTGTCCAGCTTATACACATGCTCAGGACATTCCTTGCTTTCAAATCCTGGAAGTTGTTTCACAAACACTTCCTCCTTGAGGTAGTCATTTAAGAAAGCACTTTTGACATCCATCTGATGGAGAGTGAATTCCATATGTGCTGCAAAGGCAATGAGGAGTCTGATTGCCTCTAGTCTTGCAACTGGGGCAAAGGTCTCATCATAGTCTATCCCTTCCTCTTGGCTATAGCCTTGGACTACCAATCTTGCCTTGTTCCTTGTGACAGTTCCATCTTCATCACGTTTGTTCCTAAAGACCCATTTAGTACCAATGACTGATCTGTCCTCGGGTCTAGGAACTAGGTGCCAAACTTTACTTCTTTCAGACTGGTTTAGCTCATCCTGCATTGCATTTACCCAATCTGCATCCTGCAAAGACTCAGAAATATTTTTAGGTTCAATAATAGATAAGAAGGCATCAAAAGCACACAGATTCTTTAATTGTGATCTGGTTTTGACTCCAGAAGTTGGATCAGTGAGAATGTTCTCAATGGGATGAGAACTTTGATACTTGTGAGGCTTTACAACCAACTGGCTTCTGCTGGATGTTTCATCAATTTGATAAGGAACAGGTTCATGAGCAAGTTCTTTTAAGGAGTTTATTTCAGTTCCCTTTTGATTTCTTCCCCCTGTCAGGTTGCCCTGTAAGGATGAACCTGTTCCATCACCTGTTCCTTCTGCAGGTACCACTTTGACCTGAGCTGATGATTCAGCCAGATCTTTGACTAGTCCAATGCTTCATCTTCTTGTTCCTGTCTCTCAGAAAGAATGTTAATTTCATCAAATACTACATGCACACTCTCTTCTACACACAGTGTTCTTTTATTAAAAACTTTATAAGCTTTACTATGTGAAGAATATCCCAAGAATACTCCCTCATCACTTCTGGGATCAAACTTTCCTAGAGAGTCTTTTCCATTATTATGCACATAGCACTTGCAACCAAAAGCCCTAAGATGGGATATGTTTGGTTTTCTCCCTTTAAGTAACTCATAGGGAGTCTTCTCTACTAGTGGTCTGGTCATGCATCTATTTATGATGTAGCATGCAGTATTTACAGCCTCTGCCCAGAAACTGTGAGGTAATTTGCTAGAAAATAACATTGTTCTGGCCATATCCTCAAGAGTTCTATTTTTCCTTTCAACTACACCATTTTGTTGTGGAGTCCTAGGGGCAGAGAAATTATGATCTATGCCATTTTCATCACAAAATTCAGCAAACTTATAGTTTTCAAACTCAGTTCCATGATCAGACCTAATGGATGCAAGTTGATTTCCTAATTGTTTCTGAGTTTTCCTAACAAATGCAAAGAACATGTCAAATGCTTCATCTTTAGAGGTTAGAAATAAAACCCAGGTGAATCTGGAATAATCATCAACTAGCACCATTACATATTTCTTTCCACCTCTGCTCATGGTTCTCATTGGACCACATAGATCCATATGAACCAGTTTCAACGTCTTGGACGTACTCACTATTTTCTTGGTTTTAAAGGATGTCCTTACCTGCTTCCCCTTGCACATGCCTCACAGACTTTGTCTTCCTTGAACTTGATGTTAGGTAAACCTACAACCAAGTCCTTGGAGACTAATTTGTTTAGCTGATTCAGACTAGCATGACCAAGTCTTTTGTGCCATAGGAGGGGATCATTAACCAACACGCTTAAGCATGTGAGTTCATTTTCTGAAAGAGTTGACAAATCTACAATGTAAATATTGTTAACTCTTTTTCCCTGCAAAACAATTTTGTCAGTGATGAGATTAATCACAAAGCACTTGGTGGAGGTAAAAGCTACAAGGTTACCTCTGTCACACAGTTGTGACACACTTATTAGGCTATATTTCAAACCATCTATCAGGTAGACATTCTCTATGGAATGAGAATCAGTCTTGCCTACCTTACCAACCCCAATGATCTCACCTTTCTTTCCATTACCAAAGGAGACATTACCTCCTTTTAAGTCCTCAAGTGAAAGGAACTGGTCCTTGTCCCCAGTCATGTGTTTTGAGCAGCCACTATCCATATACCATATTTGGCTCCTCCCTTTCACTTGAACCTACAAAATGAAATCAGGGGTTAGTCTTAGGAACCCAAACTAGTTTGGGTCCCTTTCTATAGGCAAAAGGATGAATTAAATTCCTTCTTGCCCATTCAGGCAATTTATTCTTTTCTTTAACAAAAGACTTGTTCCTTTGACTGGCCTTCTCTTTTTCATTGCATTCATATTTGTAATGGCCAGTCTTGCCACAGTGTGTGCAGATTTTATTTTCAGGAAGAGTGAGGTACTTGCTTTTTGGATCCCATTTAGGAGCTTGAGTTCCATAGCCAAGTCCTCTTTTGTTACTGCTATGATGCTCTTGCAACCAAGAGAGAGCATCAGATGCTTTGTTCCACTTGCAAGTTCTGTCTAGTTCATGTTTTACCCTTCCTAGATCTTCTTTTAAGATTTTGATGAATTCATCTTTCTTATATAATTCATCCTTCATTTTTCCTAAATTTTCTTCTAGAGTAAGATATGTGTGATCAGCTATCTTCTTTCCTGTTCCTAATTTCAGTTTCAGATTTTCAGATCTAAGTTCTAGGACACTGTTGTCAAGTTCAAGAACCTGGTTCTTCAACTCAGCATTTTTGTTATCACTCTCATTTGCCCTAGACTCTAGACTTTTACATTTAGCTTTTAAAATCACACATTCCCTAGACAGAACTTCCTTTTCATTATTAATTATCTCAAACTCATCAATGAAGTCTATTAAGAGTTCAGCTAGCCTTTCTTTAGACAAGAATTTGATCTTGTCTTTGAGATGAAGAATACTTACCTCTTGTTCATCCTCTGATTCTCCAATGGCCATTAGAGCTTGATCCTCCTCAGCTTCATCTTCAGAGTCCTCATCTGATGTTTCTCCCCAAGCAGCAACCATAGCCTTAGTTGAACCTTTCTTTCTTTTTGGTTGAACCTGTTCCTTCTTCCTATTTCTTCTTTCAGCTCTTTCTTTCTTCCACTCAATCTCCCATTGAGGACAGTTTTTGATCATGTGATCAGTCTTACCACACTTGTAGCAGCCTTCATTGATCTGTTTCTCCGGAGCTCTTGTTTTGTTGAAGTTTGTACTTCTTGAAGCACCCTTTCCTCTCATCAGATACTTCTTGAAATCCCTAGTGATCATGGCTGCTTCATCATCTTCCAAATCTGCACCTTCAGTGATTCTGAGAGCTAAACTTCTCTCCTTTTTGGGGGTATCCATCTTCATTGTTTGTCTCCTCATTTCATAGGCAGTTAAGTTCCCAATTAGTTCATCCAGCCTAAGGGTAGCAATATTCTTGGATTCCTGAATGGCAGTGATCTTGCTTTCCCAAATGACTGGCAGAACTCTTGTCAGAATCTTTTCAACCTTGTCTTCTTCAAGGATGGTCCTTCCAAGAGATTTAAGCTCATTAGTCAGAGTAGTGAATCTAGTATATATCTCCTGGATAGTTTCTCCTTCCTTCATAGTGAAATTCTCATATTGAGAATACAGAAGAGTTCCTCTTGACCTTTTCACTTGAGGTGTTCCTTCATGAGCCACTTGTAGAGTGTCCCATATTTCCTTAGCAGTTGTACACTTTTAATCCTGATGTACTCATCTGGTCCTGGACCACACACTAGCCACTTCTTGGCTTTAGCATTTTTCTCCCATTTCTTCAGATCCTCAGCAGTACAATCAGCCCTTGTTTTTGGCACATCAATTCCTTCTGCATTCTTCTTAGTGGTAGCTAGGGGACCATCAGTAATTATATCCCAAAGTTCATAGTCTTCCCCTATGATATGATCTCTCATTCTGTTCTTCCACCAAGAGTAATACAAACCATTGAAAAGTGGAGGTATGGCTGTGGATTGCCCTTCCCAGTTCTCAGGTGGTGCGCTCATTTTTGATCTTCTCCTAAGGTGTTAGCCTCTTCAAGGATAACCCGCTCTGATACCAATTGATATTATAAACGTCAATACCACACAAGAGGGGGGTGATTTGTGTGGTACATAATTTTCACGTTAGAAGAACCTGGTTCTTCTAAGTGTTCTAACTACAGCAGTTTGCGGAATAATAAATACTGAAAGTAAAGTGCACAGAGATTTTTACGTGGAAAACACCTGGCTCAAAAGATGAAAAAACCACGACCTACTACTCAGTAGGATTTTCCCAAACTCCACTAAAATCACTGAGCCAAAAACTGCATTTACAAAACTCTTTGTAAACCTAAGGATTAACTCTAATCCCAGTGTAGCACACAACCTCAACTGTTGCGATACTTTCAAGTTAACTCTAACTTGAATACTCAGAGTACCTAATACAATTGCTTCTAAGAAAGCTGAAAGGTACAATATGAAAACCTACTACAATTGAAATAGACTTAGAATAAACACAATGATGAAACTGGTTCTTCTATCTTAGTTCATGTAGCTTCAGACGTGCACACTTGTATCTCGCATATGTTGCTTGCAAATCAGACTTGATCTTTTTGCTCTCAAATATGCTTAACTTCTGCTTATGTGCATTCACCTGTAAAAGAGAACAATCGTTATATTTATAAAGTTAGTAATCAGAGTTTGATAAGAACTCGAATTGTGGATCCTTTGACAATTCGAGTCCAAGAACAACTCTAACTCCTAATCCATATTCTTGATCCGGATGTAATTCTCTTTTCATAAGGAGACTTCAACTCCTTATCCTATATGCAATCTTTTCGATCAGTTCAGAAGATATTCATCAAGATATTGCTGCTTGATCTCAAGGACTTATCTTCTTCACGTGCATCTCATGTGTATGGGCCATAACAACTGTGTCTCCTTAGATGAACCTGGTCCTTCACTGAGTTCGTTTGTCATTCTTCAAAACTTCAACTGATCATGGGCCAACAACTGAACAACCCAGTCAGCCACTCCAAGCCCGCTCTACCCACATACCTCCAAAATTCTACTGGGATCTCGTTTGGTCCGGTCGCTTTGCCGCGACTCATCTTACAAATCGCTCCCACGACCTCCTCAACCTTAATACGCCTACAATACCTAAAGTCTCAGTGACTCTCGGAGTGCCCCAATCCCCCTAATACGATGTTTTCGTCCCCCTCTTCGTTCAGCAGTTTATGAAAGTACAACTGCCATCTTTGCTTAATCTGAGCCTCTTCCATCAATACACGACCTTCTTCTTCTTTGATGCACCTAACTTGATCCAGGTCAGGAGCCTTCCTCTCTCTCTCTCTCTCTCTCTCTCTCTCTCTCTCTCTCTCTCTCGCTCTGGCCAGCCGAAATAACTTCTTGTCCCCGCTTTTGGCCCTCAGTTCTTTATACATCCGACCAAACGCAGCAGTCTTAGCCTCCATGACCGCTAATTTCGCCTCCCTCCTAGCCTCCTTATATCTTTCTCTGTTCGCTCTCCTCTGCTCCTCGTCGGTGTGATCCACTAACTTAAAGTATTCCGTTTTCTTTGCTTCGAATTTACCCTGGACCACGTCATTCCACTACCAGTCGCCTCGGTGTCCGCCAGAGTAGCCCTTCGAGATCCCCTAGCACCTCCCTCGCTGCCTCCCTTATACAGTCCGCCATCTCCGTCCACATAACTCTAGCATCCTCACCACTCTTCCAAGCCCCCATAGCCGTTAACTACCTCTCCAACTCCTGCGCATTGTCTTCAGTCAAAACTCTCTACTTGATCCACGGTTGACCCCGTACATGCCTCTTCTTCTTCTTTATCAAAATACCGACGTCCATCACGAGGAGCCTATGTTGTGTCGCGAGGTTCTCACTCGGGATCACCTTACAATCCTCGCACAACCCCTTATCACATCTCCTGAGGAGGAGATAATCAATTTGAGTCTTAGCCACCATACTCCGGAAAGTAATCAAATGCTCCTCCCTCTTCGGAAATCTGGTGATCTAAAAGGTCTACCAATTACAAAATAAACAAAAAAGGTCTATTTACTACAAAAAAAAAAAACTAATAATTATGAGCAATACTTTATTAACTGAGATACAAATTCAAACTAGTTGCCTAAGTATTTTTTGATAATTAAATAAAACGTTATCAGAAAATCCTTGAAAATAAAACTATCAATTCTCATTCTACATTCCCATAGAATTGCAGACTATACAAAATCTTTTTTCTTTTTACTTTTTTTTTTCTCTCTTGTAGTATATACATTTTGGTATATTTTACACTATCAAATCCTACATTGCTCGACTTTTCAAAAATCGCCGGGTGTGTTGAATCCTTCAAAAATTGTGCATTTTTAAAGGATCTGATGCGAATGCAATAATATTTTGAAGAGTCGAGGCAACATAAATCAAATCCCGAATACAAACAACAAATAGATTTTAACAAATTATTATGACTACTACAAACCAGCAGCAACAGATGAATACTCGTCATAAAAATCAGAAACTCCAGAAGCCAACCACAACTTCTCATTAAAAACTTCCATCATATCCTCCGGTACAAAAACTGCTCTGCAAAGCGGACACGTCATCTGATCATGATCCATCCAACGGTCCACACAGCTCCGATGAAACACATGCTTACAATTCCTCAGCCGTCTGATTTCATCGTCCAACTCGAACTCGTACAGACACACCGCGCACTTCCCCGGCGGGTCCATTATCTCCGAGTACTTCACCACCGGTAATATCTCCCTTATCAACGCCGCCGACAATGAGTGAAACCGGGGCACCGAACATGATTCGGGTCGGGTCGGGTATGAAAATTCGGGCTCGACAAAACCCTCGAGGCCCAAAAGCTTAAATAGTGTGCAAATGAGTTCTTTAATGAAACCCAAAATTATAATAACGTGGAGGAGTAATTTGGGAAGATAAAGTTCAGTGTAGCCTAGTGGAAAACCCATAATTAATCTCTATTTTTTTCTTCTTTGCTTTGTGAAAGAATAAAAGAAAATAAGATGAAAATGAAAGGTGTTTTCTTTGAGTATTAGTGTGTGTAGTGCGTGAAAAAAATGGAGGAATTGGTGATGGATATAGAGTTGAGCTGAGATTGGTTGTTAAAGGGGGAATGTGGAAGGTGGGGGATTATATAGGGAAGTTAGAATAGAGTAAAGCGAAAAAGGGTCAAATTTGTCCCGTATAATCTAAATATATGGGATAATGCGTACGCAGATCTTATTCATATCCTGTCATACGTAAGTAAAGAGATTGTTTTCGATAAACGCTTGGCTCAAGTAACAACCTAAAGTATAGTAAGTAATACTAATAATTATTGATAGCTTACGATTAATATATAGGAGAGAAAGAACTCTCGTCTTAAAACGCTCTCTTTCTATCGTATAAAGATTAGAGTTTAGACTAAGGTATATGAGTTACATCCGATATGCCGTGCGAATTATCACCGATCAGTAATTTTAGTCACGATTTAACCAGTTTTTTGGCTTTCGCTACAAGAAGATACCGTAAGTTCTCCATTTATTATTTACGTCAATCTTTTTAATATAGATTAACATGCATATACATATAACGAATTTTTTTTTTTGTTGAACAATCTCGGATAAGAAGACAAAAATCTGAGCATTTTTCAAAAGAAAAAAATGGGTTTTTTTTTTTAGGGGTGGGTGGGGGAGTGGGGGTGGGGTGGGGGTAGGGGGAGTTGTAGGGGGGTGGGGGTGATTAGTGATAGGGATGTGAGAATGTGTTTTATATACGATGATGTCCCATTCGGAGATGTAGGACTGCTGTCGTATGATTTAGGCTGCTCACCTTTTTACACTTTGAACTGTCTTTTTTTACTCTTTGAACTGTCAATTTTTAGAAGAAAAACAAAAGGAAACTGTCTATTTTTAGATCTATCTTATTATTTTAGTTTCTTATCCAACCTTAAGAACCTATTTCTACTATTTTTAGCTTCAAGGATGGGTTTTGATTACTGGATTCCACTCGCTGTAATAGTAATAATATTTTCATAAAATCATATTTTGTTACATTAAGGTGTATGAACTTTATAACGATTAAATCACTAGGTTTTGTTATATTAAAGTAATTAATCTATGTTTGAATTGTTCAAATAATGCAAAGACCAGAAGATCAAATTTTTGGTGTCGGGTTATAATGCGTTATTCGCCACATTAGCATTTTGCTCCTCTGTAAATTACAACAACAACAAATCCAATATATTCCATAATTGGGGTTTGAAAATTAAAGAAAAAAGTCAAGTTATTGTAAAACAGCGGAACCTCATTCTATAAGGCAGGACTTTAGTTTTTCACTAGAAGCTCAGCCTAGAGTTGATCAATAGGTTTGTTGAGACAAAAATAGTTTTAATATCTCAAAAAGAATTATTTAAAATTATATCTAGGTTCATTCTCTTAAAATAATATTAATTGGTCTTATTACAAAATGCAACTGATGGCATAATTTTCAAATTACAAATTTAATATTTTAAAACTGATGACTGGAGGCCATAACTATATTTTAATGCTAATAAGTTTAACGTTATGGACTTAAGTCTTAACGGTTTTGTATCCTTTATTGATTTTACCGTTTCTTAACAATATAAATCTATAGCCTTAATGGTTTTTATTAGTGTTTGTGATACTAGCCATCTTATTTCTTTCTTATACGTTACTTTTGGTTTTTAATGTATTGTAATTGAAAAGCTTTTATCTTCATTTTCAGATTGTTTTTTGGACTATATATATATATTGAGAGAGAGAGCTATCAACTTGTGTTAATGGTAGTAGTGTGAAATAGTAAAAACTTTTCTAATTCTTTGTGTTGGGTTTCTTTTCGTTAAACTTTGTTGTTTCTGCTCCTAGTGATACTAGAAGAGTTTGTTGAATCCTGGGGGATACGCCTAATATTATTTATCTCGGTGTGGGCGAAATATCCTTAAGGACAGTGTCTTTGACACGCCTCAAGCTAAACCTTTTATTCTCCATGATCATCTAATTTTTTCCAACAATCTTAAGGATAATTACACGCTGTTATTATGGAGAATAATGCTGCTAATGTTGTTGTTGTTGCTACTGCACCTGCTGCGCCTACTGTTTCTGTTATTGTTCCCTCACTAATTACCTATGCCAAATCTTTTCCCGATGTTTCAAAAGTTATGATTTTTTGTGGAGATAATTTTAACCGCAAGCACGTTGTTGTTGACAAAGGAAAAGAAATTGCTACTAGAAGCAGTCTTGTGGAGGACAACAACCGTCAGAGAAAATCAAGTAACAGGTATGATAAAAGAAATGGTTATAATCCCAAAACCAACAATCAACTTGGCCACTATGTTGCTCAATGCCGAAAAAGAGTTGGGAATGACAATCCCACTAAGGCTAAAGTAAATTTGACTGAAGCCAAAGTGGATGATATAATTGTTGCGGTTGTTTCCCAAGTGAACCTTGTGGCCAATGTGAAAGATTGGGTGTTAGATTCTGGTGCCACTAGGCACATATGTGCTAACAAAAAAGACTTTGTGTCATACACCCAAGTTGAGGAGGGAGAAGAAGTTGTCTATCTTGGTGATTCAAGAACTACTCAACTTCTTGGAAAAGGCAAAATTCTTCTCAAACTCACATCTGGCAAAACTTTGGCATTGAATGACGTGTTGCATGTTCCTAGTATCCGAGCCAATTTGGTCTCTGTGGGATTATTAGGAAAAGTGGGGGTGAAGGTTTCTTTTGAATCTGATAAGGTCGTGTTGACCAAGAATAATAATTTTGTTGGCAAGGGTTATTATAACTACGGCTTGTTTGTACTCAATGTTATCAATGAAAATGCTAGTACTTCTGCTTACTTGATTGATTCTTTTAATTTATGGCATGCAAGATTAGGACATGTTAGTTTATCTTATATTAAAAAAATGCATTCTGAAGGTCTTATTTCAAATATTAATTTTTCGAATATTGATAAGTGTGAAGTTTGTGCAGAAGCTAAACAAACTAAGAAATCATGTGCTTCAGTATTTAGAGAATCTGAATTGTTAAGTTTAATACATACTGATTTAGGAGACTGGAAACAAACTATGACTAGAGGAGGGAAAAAATATTATGTGACTTTTATAGACGATTTTTCTAGATATACAAAAGTTTATTTGTTGAGAAATAAAGATGAAGCTTTTGATAAGTTTTTAATTTATAAAGCTAAAGTAGAAAATCAATTGAATAAGAAAATCAAAAGAGTTAGATCCGATAGAGGTGGTGAATTTATTTTGTTGAATGATTATTGTGAGAAAGAAGGCATAATTCACGAGATAACTCCGCCATATTCTCCACAATCAAATGGTATAGCGGAAAGAAAAAATAGGACCTTAAAGGAAATGATGAATAGTATGCTTGTTAGCTCTGGTGCTCCGGATAATCTTTGGGGTAAAGCCATTTTATCTGCTTGTCATTTACAAAATAGAATTCCTTATAAGAAAACGGGTAAAACTCCTTATGAGTTGTGGAAAGGGTATCCACCTAATTTGAAATATTTGAAAGTGTGGGGATGCCTTGCTAAAGTTATGTTGCCTGATCCTAAGAAAAGAAAAATAGGATCTAAAACATCTGATTGTATGTTTATTGGGTATGCTGAAAACAGTGCAGCATACAGATTTTTAGTAGTCAAAAGTGATGTACTTGAAAACAATACTATTGTTGAAACAAAAAATGCTGAATTTTTTGAAAGTATTTTTCCTTTAAAATTTGAGAAAATTTCTGATGCTCCGATTATTCCAAGTGATAATATTTCACATGTTCCAATTGTTCAAAATGATCTTGAAAGTGAGGATTTAAGAAGAAGCAAAAGACCAAGGAAAGAAAAATCTTTTGGTAATGATTTTTATACATATCTTGTGGATAATGATCCTTTAACATATTCTGAAGCTATTTCTTCGTCTGATGCCTCATTTTGGAAAGAAGCTATTGATGTAGAATTAAACTCAATTTTACAAAATAAAACTTGGACTTTAGTTGATTTACCTCCGGGAGCTAAACCCATTGGTTGTAAATGGATTTTTAAGAAGAAACTCAATCCGGATGGTACCATTGATAAATACAAAGCTAGACTTGTTGCAAAAGGTTTTACCCAAAAGCAAAATATTGATTATTTTGACACTTATGCTCCTGTAACTAGAATTTCCTCGATTCGTGTTTTACTTGCCTTGGCTTCTATTTATAAACTTTTTATTCACCAAATGGATGTTAAAACTGCATTTTTAAATGGTGATTTGGAAGAGGAAATTTACATGGAGCAACCTGAGGGTTGTATAGTGTCTGGCCAAGAAAATAAAGTATGTAAATTGTTAAAATCTTTATATGGTCTAAAACAAGCGCCTAAACAGTGGCATGAAAAATTTGATCAAGTATTGATTAATGATGGTTTTTCATCAATTGAAGTAGATAAATGTGTTTATACAAAATGTGTAGATGGTACATGTGTTATTATTTGCCTTTATGTGGATGACATGCTTATTTTTAGTTCTAGCCTTGATTTGGTACATAAAACCAAATTTTTCTTGTCTTCTAATTTTGAGATGAAAGACATGGGAGAAGCTAGTGTTATTTTAGGCATGAAAATTATAAGAGATGGCAATAGTTTGATGTTGACCCAAGAACATTATGTTGAAAGAATTCTTAAAAAATTTGATAATTTTGATGTGGTACCTGTAAGCACTCCTTATGATGCTAGTAGTCAATTAAAAAAGAATAAGGGAGATGCTGTAGATCAAAATAAATATGCTCAAGTTATTGGTAGTCTAATGCATTTGATGAATTTTACTAGACCTGATATTGCATATGCTGTGTGTAGATTGAGTAGATATACTCAAAACCCAAGTCATGATCATTGGAATGCATTAGTAAGAGTAATGAAATATTTGAGAGGTACCATGAACTATGGTATTAAATATAGTGGATTTCCCACTGTACTAGAAGGATACAGTGATGCTAACTGGATCTCTGATTCAGATGAGACAAAATCCACTAGAGGTTATGTGTTCACCCTCGGTGGGGGTGCTGTGTAATGGAAATCAGCTAAACAAACTATAATAGCTAGATCTACCATGGAATCTGAGTTTGTGGCATTGGAATTAGCTGGCAATGAGGCCGAGTGGTTAAAGAACCTTTTGGCAAGTATTCCACTAGGAATAAAACCGACACCTTCTGTGTCGATGCATTGTGATTGCCAAGCTGCAATAGCCATTGCCAAAAATAAATTCTTTAATGGGAAGAGTAGACATATCCGATTGAGACATAATGTGATAAAGCAGCTGCTGAAAGATGGAATTATTTCCATAGATTATGTGAAGTCAGAAGTGAATTTGGCCGATCCTCTGACTAAACCTTTGGGAAGAAAATTAATATCCGAAACATCAAGGGGAATGAGACTTTTGCCAATTTGAGTTATATCAACTATGATGGTAACCCAAGCTATGTGATTGGAGATCCCATGAAGTAGGTTCATATGGGTAATAACAAGTCATTAGTTGATCAAATGTGCACTATTAAATTATATCCCTTCCTATGGTGTGTGTGCGTATATAGTGCAAGACTGCAAGCAATGAGAGCCTGAGTTATTAAACTCTTAATCTAATAATCCATAGCCTTTATAGGTGGTGTATTGTGCTGCAGAATACACTTGATGGATGGACCTATATGAGTGTGAAGTGGGGCCGCTTCTATGAAATTTGTGGCGAAATTTCTAGAGCACTCATGAAAACCAGGCGCGCGCATGGCCTATTAGCGCAAAACCGCGATAAACAACAAAGTGTGTGTGGGTATAATGTGATAGATAAGACACTAAATTTACAAAAGAATTCTTGGTTCATAGAAGTTCTAAACTTCACCAATTATTCTGTGAGTTTAATCTTATTTTATCTAGGTCTGGTTCATAGTCCAAGAGACACCAGATGCGACGCATTATGCTCATTTGTGAAAACCCAACAAATTTAGTTTTATCTTATTTTATTATAATATTCTTTTTGAGCTATGTGGGGGATTGTTGAGACAAAAATAGTTTTAATATCTCAAAAAGAATTGTTTAAAATTATATCTAGGTTCATTCTCTTAAAATAATATTAACTGGTCTTATTACAAAATGCAACTGATGGCATAATTTTCAAATTACAAATTTAATATTTTAAAACTGATGATTGGAGGCCATAACTATATTTTAATGCTAATAAGTTTAACGTTATGGACTTAAGTCTTAACGGTTTGGTATCCTTTATTGATTTTACCGTTTCTTAACAATATAAATCTATAGCCTTAATGGTTTTTATTAGTGTTTGTGATACTGGCCATCTTATTTCTTTCTTATACGTTACTTTTGGTTTTTAATGTATTGTAATTGAAAAGCTTTTATCTTCATTTTCAGATTGTTTTTTGGACTATATATATATATATATTGAGCTATCAACTTGTGTTAATGGTAGTAGTATGAAAATAGTAAAAACTTTTCTTCCATATTCTTTGTGCTGGGTTTCTTTTCGTTAAACTTTGTTGTTTCTGCTCCTAGTGATACTAGAAGAGTTTGTTGAATCCTGGGGGATACGCCTAATATTATTTATCTCGGTGTGGGTGAAATATCCTTAAGGACAGTGTCTTTAACACGCCTCAAGCTAAACCTTTTATTCTCCATAATCATCTAATTTTTTCCAACAAAAAATGCTTAAGTTAGGATGTATGACCAAGATTTTAGATGCAAAAGTGCTTTGGAGTACAAACAAAAATAATTTTTTAAAAACGAATTTTTTTTCCTTATAGCACTTTTGTTGGAAAACACTTTTTTGCTGCTCAAAAATATTTTTCAAATTAAATAGCCAAATAAAAATTGCTTCTCACTAAAGAGTTTGAGTGAATGAGAAAATAAGCAATAGAGTTTATTCAATGATCAACTTCCTTTAAATACATTAGAAGCAACTAACTAGAGAGATTCTAGGAACTAATCTAACAACTATTTCTAATCATCTAATAATTCAACTAAATTCAAAATATAGCAACCAAATCTAATGAATAACTAAGCCTAGCTAACAGATAGATATGAGCTTATCTTTATACACCCCTCAAGTTAAGTGTGCCGCCACGACACCTAACTTGTCTAAAAATCGCAAGAAGGCTGGCTTGGGCAATGGATTTGTGAGGGTATCTGCAACTTCTTCAGAAGTGGGAGTGTGCTTCACAACTACTTCATCAGATCTCACCTTATTACGAGTAAAGTGAAAATCAACTTCTATGTGTTCCATTATGTTGTGAAAGATGGGATTTTGACTCAAGTATGTAACTCCAAATTTGTCGCAAAATATGGTGGGCATCTTGGAGATGGAGTAGCTTAGTTCATCCGACGAGTTCTTAACCAAGTGGGCTGGACAAGATCATTGGCGACAAACTTGTATTCAGCCTCAATGGAAGAGCGAACAACAACTTGCTGCTTCTTAGAAGATCTGCAAATAAGAGTGTTTCCTAAAAACAGAATGTATCCAAAGGTTGAAATCCTATCATGAGGATCCCCTGCCCATCCTACATCAGCATATTGTTGGAGTTACATGACGACCACACTATTGGGCTGCTGTTTAAGTTTAGATAGTTTAGCTAGTTGGGTCAGGCCTATTTATTCTTTATTAAATTGATCCGAATATGTGATGTAATGTAATACATGCCCACAGTACAAATAGGTCATAGAGAATGTTCTAGACAGATATTTTACTCATTTTCAATACACATATGAAATTCGTATTCTCCCTCATTCAATTTGCTCTTCCTTCTTTCTAAAAACTCTAGTTACTATTCCGTCAATTTGAGTTAATCTCAGAATTTAACATGGTATCAGAGCCGGCAATTCGTTGATTCTCCGTCTTCCACACTCAACGGTGTTACCCCTCGTCAGTTTTGTTGATTTAGTTTTGGTCTCCGAATTTTCTCGTTTTTTCGCCGATGTTACAATTGGAGTCTTTTCTTATTTTTTGTTGCTCGTCTGTGTTGGAGCATCATTGATTTCCTGATGATAGGCTATAATTTCGTATTTTAGTCGCTTATTGTACTCTAATTCACTGCACTTTACTTGTGTTTGAGCTTTAATTGGCAGTGTTCTGCACTTATATGTGTTTTAACTTGTATGAGTGATTCCGAGTTATGTAGATGTCATAGAGCTAATTCGAGCTATTTGGAGCTTTGACGTCTGAGTAAAAGCCCAAAGGATTAGGCTGGGATCGTGTTCAGGGATCGAGGACCACGTCTGGATATAAAAAACCAAGCAAAAATCCAAGCTCTGAGCATTTTGCATTGCCACGGCACGTGGTGCGCCGTGGCTGTGCACTTTTGCTGCCTGATAAGAATTACATGCTCCTTGATGATCCCTACAAGTGCCTTGTGTGGCGCGTCGCCCCATGCGGCGTGTCTGTGAAATTTTTTCCAGAGCGATTGTCCTATTTCGGCTAGGAAAAGATGGTTTCTATTACACCCTATATTTTCTTACATGAAATTACACCATAAGTAAATTGATGAAAACTCGGAAATGAGATGTTACATCCCGTATTTTCGTACGTTAAAGTTTCGTCGTAACTAAATTGACGTAAGTTCGGGAATGAGATTATTTTGGTATTGTAAGTATTATACTATAACAAGAGATAAGTAAATTTGTGAAGGTGAAAGGGTAAGCAAGTCGAAGAAAATAAGTTTCGTTGAAGTTTGGCAATTTGGAAAAAAAATGCAGTCCGAGTTATAATACCCGGTATTTATAGACTATTGCCATACAAGGTACCACATGACCATGATAGTATGATGTATAAAGTGTATCAAAAATATTTTAAATAATTTGAGAATTATTAATTAGGTGGATAATTGGTTGATTGTTGATTAATGGGGGGGGGGGTTAATTAATTAATTAATTAAGGAATTAATGATTAGTAAATTAAGACTTGAATGAGTCCTAATTCCTAAATGAGGCCCCATCGTGGAAGCCCCTCTTTCTCAATTTAGTGACTCTTAAGCCACACTTCAAGGTGGCTAAATATGGTGAACTAATGTCTTAGTCACCTTGCCAAAGTGGGGTCCACCCCCATAATAAAATGCCTCCAAAAATCACTTAAGGAGATGGATGAAATTCAGTAATGAATGGGATTTGAATTCTCATCAATTTCATATGAAACATTAGTGACGTGACATTTGCTGACTCAACAAGAATTCAATAATTCAAACTCATAGCAACGTGATATTTTTTTGGCAATTCTAAAGAAGCCCGATATAATCTTTCTCAAGAATATTATGCGGATTTTATCCTACTCCGATATTGACATCACGAATTTTGTCACAATTGTCGCGTGCTAGAAGGGTTGTCCAGAGAACCGGCTCAGGTATGTTAAGGCTATCCCTTCTTTCTTTTGGCATGATCTATACGACACAAACAAAACGAGCAAATGCACAATTTTCGTAAATACCTTTATTCATTGAAATACTAGAGATACTCAAGTTCTTGATTCCCCATATGTCTTATTATTCTATTATGTCATGACCCGAATTTCCCACCCTCGGGAGTCGTGATGGCGCCTACTAATGAGAGCTAGGCAAGCCAAATTTAATTACTTTTTTCATCAATAACGTAATTCCTTTTTAACCACTATCGGCAATAATACAAAGCAATGAAATTAATCAATAAGCGGAAGTCTCAATATTATAGAAAACTGAATAAATATGCGGAAAAAAATCTCAACAAAAGCCTCTATCCAAGACTGGTGTCACAGTTTCACAGACGGTCTAAGGAATACTACACATAAAGGTCTGAAAGAAATAAGTCGACACTGTCTCCAGGAATACATGAAAGAAACAGGAATATAGACGAAAGGAGACGCCAGTACCTGCGAATGCCTGCAAGGCTACCTCGGGTCTCGCCGGGCTGAAAGCCTACTCCCACACTACTGCTGCTGCTGCCCGAAGCCTGGATCTGTGCAAAATAGCACAAAGTGTAGTATCAGCACAACCGACCCCATGTGCTGGTAAGTGCCTAGCCTAACCCCGGTGAAGTAGTGACGAGGCTAGGACCAGACCGCCAAATAAACTTGAGCAGATATATATACAAGTACAACGGAGACGTAGCAAGAAAATAACAATTTAAGATGGGGGAAGGGAGCCTGCTTCAGGGGCAACAGTTAGAAATAGAATTTCAGGAATAATAAAGTGTGCATCTACAATTTAACTTCTAGCAGTAAATGAAGAGATAAGACAACTTTCATATTCAACTCATCTTGTTGCAGGCGTGCAACCCGATCTCATTTCTCAATATCTCGTGGTAGGTGTACCACCCGCTCCCATTTCAATAAATCAACAGTTCCTCTAAAAGAAAATTTACTCTAACAAACGCAACAATTAATACGAGTTCATAAGACAACAAGTACACAAAATTTTTGATTTACTAAGGAAAATAAATAATGACAAATAGCAATTAATTATGGATTATAAGGGGGCAATTAGGCAATTTAGTAATTTATATGTTGAATGTCACGTAGCAATTAGGTCACATAATCATGTAGCAATTAAGGCATAAATTCAAGACATAACGTTGCGCAAGGAAACCTTGGTTCAATAATAACAAGTAACACGAGAAAGGGAAATGTCAACGTAAAGAATCACAGAAATAATGCAACAAGACAAGTAATGCACTTGAGCTAATAACAACAAGAAATTCAGTAAATAGAAGTAAAGGACAACATAACTCAATTATCAGCAAAGAAATCAGGAAAATCAAAGACAAATGCACGGCATCACCCTTCGTGCTTTTAGTCTCATCCTCACCAAGCAATTAGAATAACAAAATGTGCACGGCATCACCCTTCGTGCTTTTACTCTCTTTCCTTACATGTAATCAATAGAATTGGCACGGAATGGTACATCGTGCGGCACGACATCACCCTTCGTGCTTTACACTCTTTCCTCACAATAGCAAACAATGCACGGCATCACCCTTCGTGCTTTACACTCTTTCCTCACAATGCACGACATCACCCTTCGTGCTTTACACTCTTTCCTAACAACAAACAAATAATGAACGGCATCACCCTTCGTGCTTTACTCTCTTCCTCACCCAAACAACAATCACAAACAAGGGTAAGGGAATAAACAAATAATAATAAGAATCCCGGCCAGGGAACACAATAAACAATTAAATCCCGGCAAGGGTACAACATCAATAATCTCAACGTCCCGGCAAGGGAAAATATTCAATAATCAACAACGTCCCGGCAAGGGAATAGATGAATAACTCTTTCTCTTTCTTTCACTTTTATCACATAGTTCACATTATCACTCGAGCCAATGCTCCAAAGATTTACTTATTTCATATACTTTCACAATTTGTATTTCAACTTGAACCAACGCTCCACGAAGTTCAAAGATCACAATTTCTTTCACAAGATCTTTACAACATATAGAAGTCATCAATTAAACATGGAAAATATGACAAAATCCCAACTATGCGCAAAATAAGGACTCACGGTCATGCTAGACACCAATGTATAGATACTCGTCACCATGCCTATACATCGTACCCAACAATTAGCAAGTAGCAATTAAGAATCAACTCCTATTCCCTCAAGCTAGGGTCAAACCAAACACTTACCTCGATGCTTTGAATTCAACTCAAGTCTCAATTATGGCATTACCCCTCGATTCCGCCACCAATTCGCTCGTTTCTAATCACAAGTTATTTAACTACATTAATAAACACTAAATGAATCAATTTGAATGCATAAAAAATGAATTTCCCAAAGTTTTGCCCATAATTCCAAAATCGCCCTCGGGCCCACGTGGTCAAAACCCGAGGTTCAAACCAAAACCCGGTTACCCATTCCCCCACGAACTCAAATATGTAAATTGTTTTGAAATCGGACCTCAAATTGAGGTCCAAATCCCCAATTTTTAGAAAACCTAGGTTCTACCCAAAACCCCCAATTTCACCCATGAAAATCCTTGATTTTAAGTTTAAAACATGTTAAATGATGTTAATGATTGAAGGAAATGAGTAAAAATCAACTTACAAATGATTTGGAAGAAGTCTTGTTCTTGGAAAATCGCCTAAGGAGTTGTGTTTTGAAAATGGGGTGAAAAATGCTTCAAAATTCGACTAAGTATAAAAATATGCAGGTTGCAAATATGGGATTTGCGAACTGGGGTTCGCATTTGCGAACCCCGACCTGTTATGGGAGTTGCGAGAAATCTGTTCGCATTTGCGAACCCTTTCAAAATCCCAGGATTCGCATTTGCGATCACTTATGTCGCATTTGCGACCTGCCCATTTTCGCATTTGCGAACAAATAGATCGCATTTGCGATCAGGCAGCCAAGTCCCTAGTCTCGCATTTGGGATGCAGGGCTCGCATTTGCGAGACCCTCTTTGCAAATGCGAAGTCTGCTGCTCAGAAAAATACCAGAAATTCCAAAGTTAAAAAAATGCACCCGTGGCCTATCCAAAACTCATCCGAGCCCTCGGGGCTCCAAACCAAATATGCACACAACCTCAAAAACATCCTATGGAATTATCCGTGCGATCAAAATGCCAAAATAACATCATATACATCGAATTAAGCCTCAAATTTCATGATTCCTTCTAAATTTTCATAAAACATCAAATTTCCATTTTATGTCCAAAATACGTCAAACGACGTCCGTTTTCAACCAAACTTTACAAAAAGCACTTAAACCATATATAAGGCTTGTACCGGGCGCCAGAACCAAAATACGAGCCCGATACCATAGTCTCTTAATCAAATTTTATTTTCATTTTCCTTAATTATTTCCAGAAAAGAATTTCACACAAAAATTCATTTCTCGGGATTGGGACCTCGGAATTCGATTCCGGGCATACGCCCAAGTCCCATATATTCGTACGGACCCTCCGGGACCGTCAAATTACGGGTCCGGATCCGTTTACCCAAAATGTTGACCGAAGTCAATTTATTCGATTTAATATCAAATTTAGCATTTTTCTCACAGAATTCATATTTAAGCTTTCCGGCTACGTGCCCGGACTGCGCACGCAAATTGAGGCAATCTCAAAAGAGGTTTTCCAGGCCTCAGAAGCACAGAATGAGTAAGGAAACAGGTGATGACCCTTTGGGTTCTCACATATTATCTGTTCATGGGTCTCAGAAAAATACGTAAGTTGAAAAAAAGTTTACTTCATGATACTACTCAAGGCATAATGGTCTAATGACATTCTGAAAGATTTTATTGACGTACTTCTAATGCATTGCATTCATTTATACATGTACATTGACCCATGACCATATGGTATTATACACGTGTATATATGTATATTATATGTATGTGGGATATGAGAAAAGGTTACAGCATTATATGTGCACCACCACCTGATCAGCTGGTATACGTTGATGATTTGCCCACAGTGGCTGAGATGATATGATGTGATGCCCTCAGAGGCTTGATGATGTTATGAACATATGTACCTATGCACGACATGACATACATACGCATATGCATGACATTATGAGTATTTCATTATTTATAGAGTTATTCAGACTTACATGTCGTGTCTTTTACTCCATGTTTCTCTCATGTCTATTATTTACTGATTTTCATTCCTTAAATACTCGGTACATTATTTGTACTGACGTCCCTTTTGCCTGGGGACACTGCATTTCATTCCCGCAGGTCTTGATAGACAGGTGGTGAGTCCTCTACGTCGGCTATCACTTATCAGCGTAGCAGAAGATGTTGATGCACTCCATTGCTCCGGGGTTACTTATATGGTCAGTATGATTAGGACATGTATTGATTAGTATGGCGGGGCCCTACCCAACCTTTATGGCATTTATGTACTCTTAGAGGCTTGTAGACATATGTCGTGTACGTGAAAGATTGTATGGCCTTGTCGGCCTATATTTAGTGTACAAGTGATCATTTTGGTCTTATAGGCCAGTATGTCGAATATATAAGTTTGTATTCCCTCATGCTTTACTCCGGTTCATTTACCTATGATAGAATGATACGAAAGATGCTTTATGTTGGTACTCGGTTAATAGCCTGTTTGGCCAAAAGTGCTTTTTTTTGGGCCAAAAGCACTTTTGGCCAAAAATTGAGGTGTTTGGCCAAGCTGTTGGAAGGAAAAAAGTGCTTTTGAGGAGAAGCAGAAGCAGTTTTGGAGAAGCAGAAAAAAGTTGCTTATCTCCAAAAGCACTTTTCTGAGAAGCACTTTTGAGAAAAATACACTTAGAGAGCAGTTTTTTAAAGCATGGCCAAACACTAATTGCTGCTCAGAAGTGCTTTTCAAACTAATTAGCCAAACACAAACTGCTTCTCACCAAAAGTACTTTCGAGAAAAGCACTTTTGAAAAAAATCACTTCTCAAAATAAGCTGATTTTTGCAGCTTGGCCAAACGGACTATAAGTAGGGTACCAAGTGCCCGTCGCGGCCCTTCAGTTTGGGTTGTGACAGTTTTTGTGGGCCTGATACTACTCGGTATTAATACATGGAAAACACTATTTTCTGAACTTTTGACATTTAGTCGACCAAAGGAGGCTAAGGAGGAGTTGGAAGAACACACGCACAAGGATTTCAGCATTCCTTCCTCACTCAAGACCCGAGTTTGGATTGAACTTATGTTTTCCTATACTTTGATTATATTTGTGATGAATTACTCCATATCTATGGAGTAGTTCCCTTTAGGGTTTGGATGATTTACTTGTTGCATCTATGTTCACTTGTTCATGTAATAGAGAGAGGCATAACTTGTGATATCTTTGCATTATATTGTTGGTTGAGTTCATTAATTCTTCTTAGTTATCGAAAGAGGCTAATTGAATCATTGATTAAACCTAGTTAGGAGGATAATCCAGAGAGGTTCGCCTAAAGACCAATCCACTACACATTCTGTGCTTAAATTGGTTCATCTTGTGAGGATGAGACTTATCGAGAGAGGAGTTTCTGCTAAACGTTTGAAATAATAATTGAGTGAATTCAAGAGACTCACTTGAACATTAGAAGTGAATCATCCAGAGTTAGATCCCAAACAATTATCTTGCATCTATCCTATCAAACCCCTATTTTCTCCCACTAATAACATTCTTTGCTTATTCATTATTTCAATTCATTAGTCAATAACTTTATATTCTTAGTTAATTTAGTATTAACCATATAAATCTCAACTGTCGATCTTCCTGGATAGCAATCAAGCTAGAAACTATGAAAATACTGTTTAAATCTAATCCTTGTGGATACGATATTATACTATACTATCTTTGATTAGCGAGCTTAATTTGAAGTGTGTGTTTCGAGCTCGTCAAATTTTGGCGTCGTCGCCGAGGATTGGCAATCTATAGTGTTTGAAATAGTTTGTAGTGCTAATTCAGGAATATTTTATTTTATTTTATTTTTCTCTTTTTACGTTTGGTGTTCTTTGACTGTGTGCAAGTTACAGGTTAAGATTGATGCATGACTCGAGCTTCTGCGAAAGAAGCGGTACCCTACGAGCCTGAGATAGAAAAACAACTGCGATATTTGAGGAAGGGAAGAGATCTCACCAATACATGAGAAAAAGTTGGGCAATCCTCAACCAAAGAATGTATGGTTGGAAATAGTGATGATAATGTAGATTTGGCTCTAAGAGAGGCAGGCCAACAACGAGAAAAAGCTGCTTAAGATGCTGAGGAAGCAACTATTAGAGATGCACGGATTATCCATGAAGAAGAGAGGGCTAGGAAAATTGCCCAAAATCAACCCTTGGCTGCAGGCCAGTTTGAAAATATAGCTCCCGGGCCTGGGAGATCACTTGGCGATTATGTAGACCGGTCTACAATCAAGCCTTATCAAGTGTTAGACTGCCTCCAATTGTAGCTAACAATTTCGAGTTGAAGAAAGGGTTGCTTCAAACCATTCGGAACTACTATGTCTTCAGAGCAAAAATGAATGAAGATCCAAACATGTATCTGATGGAATTCGAGGAGATTATGAACACCTTTCAAAATAATGAGGTATCACAAGATGCAGTGTACTTAAGGGCATTCCCCTTTTCACTCAAAGATAATGCATAGTAGTGGCTTCGAAGGTTGCCCACGAGATCGATTAGAACATGGGATGATATGACTGAAAAACTTCCTGATAAATATTTCTCCTCAGCTAAGACGGGCAAGTTTAGAAGAGAAATCCATAACTTCAGCCAGAAAGAGACTGAAACTATTTTTGAAGCATGGGAGAGGTTTGAGGAGATAGTTCGAAAGTGTCAACATAGCGGAATTGAACTCTGGATGCAACTCTAGGATTTTTGGGATGGATTGACACCATTCTCATGTAGAATATTCAGCAATGCAGCCGGAGGCCCTTTGATGAAGAAGACTCCAGGTGAGATAGTAACAATTCTTGATGAGTTATCTGAAGATGCAAATCAGTGGCCCTCTAAGAGTGCTGAAAGAAGAAGATCAATCGGTGTTCACCAAGTTGATGCTAATACATTTGTCCAGGTACAATTTGATGCTATGGCTAAAGAAATACGAAAGCTAACCTTAGCCATGATACAAAGTGAGCCTCATGCAGCGAGTGATATATGTGGAAGAGGACACCCTACTCATGGGTGTCAAGCCTCAACTGAGGAAGTGAATGCTGTGAGAAATTATAATTTTAATGCAATATGTTAGAAGCACCCCAGTTTTTCATGGAGTTCACCTGGGGGTACTGCAAATGTATAGCAACAAAATAACCCCAGATTTCAGGGACAAAGAGCTCCTGGTTTCATGAATCAGCCGAGGCTGCAGTTTCAGCCTCAACAACCCAATTAGCCTGTCTAGAAGATCTAGTGAAGGCCTTTATTATGAAAACTGATGAAAGATTTGAAGTACAAGGGGCAACAATTTGGAATTTAAATAAGCAAGTGGGACAAATTGCAACGATATTATCTGAGAGGGTTCCAAGAACTCTTCCCGCTAATACTGAAAGAAATCCCAAAGAAACAATGAATGCTGTAACCTTGAGAAGTGGGCAAGTGTTGAAAGATTCCACTCCTATCCCAAAAGATGTGAAACTTGAAAAAGGAAGTGGGGAGCAACTGAAAGGTGATGTTGATAAGAAGACGAAGGGCCAGATGAAAAGCTGAGGAAAAGAAGAAGGGAGAAACTTCGATAAGGGAGGAACATGATGAGAGCGAGCATATGCCTGCCTTACCTTTCCTGCAAAAGCTATATAGAGAAAATCTGGCCAAGCAGTTTGAGATATTTCTGGATGTGCTAAAACAGGTTCATGTAAACTTACCATTCACAGAAGTGCTCTCACAAATGCCGTCTTATGCTAAACTCTTGAAAGGAGATCCTAACGAAGAAGAGGAAGATATAAGAGACCTCAGTGGTCAAGCTCACGGAGCATTGCAGCGCGATATTGAAAAATAAACTCCCAAAAAAGTATGAAGATCCAAGAGTTTTATTATTCCTTGCTCGTTAGGAACTATTAATTTTGATAAGTCCTTATGTGATTCTGGTCCCTTAATTAATTTAATGCCATTATCTATTTACAGAAAACTGGAGAAGGAGATCAAAGAGATAAAGATCTGCACCAATATCTTTGCAGCTGGCAGATCAAACGACTCTAATACCCGAGGGGATTATGGAAGATGTGTTAGTTCAGGTGGATAAGTTCGTATTTCCTGTGGAACTTATAGTAGTAAAGATGGAGGAAAACGAGGAGGTCCCCCTCATCCTAGAAAAACCATTCTTAGCAACGGGAAGAGCTATATTAGTTATACAAGAGAGAAAACTCATGCTTAGAGTTGGTGAGGAGACCGTGACTTTTAAGATGGATGTAAAAAAGGGGGCACAAAAGGAAAAACCAGCTCCAACTGCTGAGTGGAAAGTGAAGGGCTCGAAAAAGTGCAGTGAGTGAGAAAGATAACTGTGGGTTGTACCCCAAGAAGGCAGAGAAGAAGCTATCTGCATGGATGTGTGCAATAGTTCCGACGCGAGGAATGGAGCCCGACTTCGACTCAGACCCCGACTAGATATTCAGAGAAGCTTTCTTTAACTTATGCTTTTTAATTGTGTGCCGTGGGGACATGCCACAACTTAAAGTGTGGGGTGGGGTATATTTGTATATTTTATGTATATGTGTTTCTTTTTCGTAGTTTTAGTAGTTAGAAATAGAGAAAAAAACATAAAATTTTAAAACTTTTGATTTTTCCCGACAATGGATATCATCGACAATTTATTGAGGGATTAAAGTCAAAGTAAAAAGACAAAAAGATTTTCTTTCATAGGTATTTTAACAATTTTCCCTAGGTTTTTCTTTGTGTCGCGGTTCTTTTTCAAGGATTTTGTTTGAACCAGTGTAGTTAGTTTTTGTTTTTGTTAGGAGTAGGAAACCTTATGCTGTGATTTGAATTGATGTAAATATCTCTTGACTTTATTATGCCTTGAGAATAGTGAGTGCTTTTGTTGTGACGCTTAGGCTCAATTTTGACTTTTGTATAAGTACCTTTAATTGTACGATCTTAACTTGCTTAAATGCTTTGACTAGAGTGTCTTGATGAGTCCGATCCTGAGTGATTTATGTTCCATATGTGTGTGAGGTTTTGTGTTATTCTGTGCATTGCATTTGATGTCTATAATTTGCCCCGCGTGTTTGCAAAGCAAAAAAGTAGTTTAGACTTGGAAGTGATATAGGCATTTCTTTGTTGAGCCAGATATATGCTATTACCCACCTAATTGTTTATGTATCTTAGTTAACCCCTTTGAGCTTGTAATCCTGTTTCTTTGGCAACCACCTTACAAGCCTTACCCATTTATTTGATTTGACCATCTATTTGAACCTTGTACCTCTCGTGAGCACTTGAATTTATTATGAACTTCGTAAAAGTTAAAGTGTAGGGTGTTGGTTTGGTTTTTGAGTGGAGCTACTTAAATAAGGAGAAATGTGCACTGTTTTGAAAAAGTGAGAGCCACTTGAATTGAATAAGAGAAAAATAGTAGTTGTATTGTTGTGAAGAAAAATATTCCTTGATAGTGGTAACTCTTGATGTAATTGTGCTTAAATAAGTAGGGAGTTAATTTACATTGATGTGAAGGTGGAGTTATGGTTTGACATAAGTGTAGGGTCTTGAAAGGTTAATTGTATGTATTAAAAGTGCTTAGGGAGGTGTCGTCACTAATATCTAAATGCATCCTACCCGTCCCATAACCTACATTACAACAAATTAAAGTCCTACTTGATCCTTGGTTGAATGAGATCAATTAGTAGAGTAGTACACTATGGGCAAGCTTATGGTACGTCTTTTGTGGCATATGAATGTTGCTTCTGAGAGTGAGTGAATTCTTTCTATCTTGAGTTCTTAATTGTTCTTGAATTTTATTGTGTGTGAAACTCGATTGTTGTGTGAGTGAACTTGATTCATGAAGGAAAGGTAATGTCGCTGACTTCTATGTTAATGTAGGTGAGCGGGTTGTGAAAAATGCATGGTACTTTTGAGTCAAACTCAGGCGAGGATGTTACGTTAGAGTGCTTAATCTATTTTAAATATTCTTGGTATGATGAGTTAGGAGAGTCGTTTAAAGAGGTCGTATCTTTACAAAGTGTAGTTTGATTGCTCGAGGACGAGCGATGGTTTAAGTGTGGTGTGTTGATGGTAGGCTATAATCTCGTGTTTTAGTCACTTATTGCACTCTAATTCACTCCACTTTACTTGTATTTGCACTTTAATTGGTGGTGTTTTGTACTTATTGTGTGTATGCCTTATAAGAGTGATTCCGAGTTATGTAGATGTTATGGAGTTAATTTAAGCTATTTGGAGCTTTGAAGTCTGAGTAAATCCCAAAGGATTAGGCCGGGATTGTGTTCACGGGTCGAGGACCACGTCTGGATATAAAAAATCAAGCAAAACACCAAGCTCTGAGGATTTTACACTGCCACGACGCGTGGGGCGGCGCTTGGGGCATTGTGGCTGTGCACTTTTGCTGCTTGATGAAAATTACATGCTCCCTGATAATCCCCACAAGTGCCCTATGTGGCGCGTTGCCCCATGCGGCACGCCTGTGCAATTTTTCCATAGCGATTGTCCTATTTCGGCTAGGAAAATGTGGTTTCGTATGGGCCCGACCCTACTTGGTATAAATACATGGAAAACCGTTATATTCTGAACTTTTGACACATAATCGACCGAAGGAGGCTAAGGAGGAGTTGGAAGAACACAAGCACAAGAATTTCATCATTCCTTCCTCACTCAATACCTGAGTTTGGATTGAATTTATGTTTTCCTATACTTTGATTATATTTGTGATGAATTACTCCATCTCTATGGAGTAGTTCCCTTTAGGGTTTGATAGATTTGGTGTATTGATGATTGTTTGTGGATTATAACTCTAGGTTTATGTATTGAAGCGTTTTTGGATGATTTACTTGTTGCATCTATATTCACTTGTTCATGTAATCGAGAGAGGCATAACTTATGATATCTTTGCATTATATTGTTGGTTGAGTTCATTAATTCTTCTTAGTTATCGAAATAGTCTAGTTGAATCATTGACTAAACCTAGTTAGGAGGATAATCAAGAGAGGTTCTCCTAAAGACCAATCCACTACGCATTCTTGCATATCTTCACAGTGCTTAAATTGGTTCATCTTGTGAGGTTGAGCCATAATCGAGAGAGGAGTTTCTGCAAAACATTTGAACTAATAATTGAGTGAATCCGAGAGACTCACTTGAACATTAGAAGTGAATCATCCAGAGTTAGATCCCAAACAATTATCTTGCACCTATCCTATCAAAACCCTATTTTCTCCCACTGATAACCTTCTTTGATTATTCATTATTTCGATAGTCATTAGCCAATAGCTTTAGTTTCTTAGTTAATTTTAGTATTAATCATATAAATCTCAACTGTCGATCATCTTGGATAACAATCAAGCTAGAACTACAGAAATACTGTTTTAATCTAATTTTTGTGGATACGATATTATACTATACTATCTTTGATTAGCGATCATAATTTAAGTGTGTGTTTCAAGCTCGTCATTTCCTCTAAATCCCTTTTTTTCATTTAGTTTCATCAGAGTCTTGAAGTTTTCTATCAAAGCTAGGGATTCTCGTCTTTCCGTCTGAGTAATTTTCCAAGGACTTTTAGTTCTTCAGGTTGCAATGAAGTTTGGTACACTCTTTCCTTTATTCTCCTACATATATTGGTTTTGATGTGTTGGTTGATTGTTTGTTGTGAAAAACTGTTGCTATTTTGATTTATTCTGAATATCATGGGTGATTCTACTTCGCAAACAACACCTTATATTCCAGAGCCTACTTGTCCTCTGCTCCTTCTTCTTTCTGATGTCCCAGGAATATCTCTTGTTAGTGTGCCCTTCTCCAGCACAAGTTTTGGGGGTTGGAAATGTAATATGATAGTGTCCTTGTCCGCTAAGAACAAAATAGGATTCATATATGGTTCATGCACAAAGACTGTTGTGGATTCCCCGCAGTATAGGCAGTGGGATATGTGCAACAACATGGCTATATGATGGTTGACCAATTCCCTGTCCCCGAACATTGCTGAGAGTGTCCAATATTCAGAGACAACTAAGAGTATCTGAAATCAGTTGAATAACAAATATGGAACTATTAATGGTACCAAAGTCTTTGAGATCAAAAGGAAAGTTGCTTCTACTTACCAGGGATTCCTCGATGTTGCCTCATACTTTAACAAACTTAAAAAACTCTGGGAGAGCTGGGGATTATGCGTAGCAGCCACGCAAGTGCTTGTGCTGCTAAAGAGGGTCTCCAAAAAAAGAAGGAATAATATAAGGTTAGTCAATTCTTGATGGGTTTAAATAAGGTCTATGTAGGAGTTAGAAGTAATATCTTAATGATGCAACCACTACCATCTCTTGACAATGTGTATAACATACTGCTGCAAGATGAAAAACAGAGACAAGTCCTTCCCAATGCACAAATTTATTCCGAGTCAGCTTCTTTCCATGCAAATTCCAACAAGTTTCCTCCTCAATTTCCACCACAAAAAAATATACACAAAAGGTAAACTTTGATCAACCTACTCAGAGATCCAGTCCTAATCAGAACAAGGCTTCTTTGTTTTTGCAAATATTGCAAGAAGCCAGGTCATACAATTGAAAAGTGTTACAAATTATATGGGTTCCCTCAAGATTTCAAGTTCACAAAGGACAGAAAGTTTTGTACTGCTGCTAATGTTGAGGGGCAAACATCTGGGGTTTCTGGTAGTGCTCCACACTTTCCTTCACCTGGAGAAGATTCCTTGGTACTTGGACTAAACAAAGAACAGTATACTCAATTCATGAGCTTACTTCAGCAGTCTGGTCTGAATGAGTTAGGATCTCAACCTGTCTTTATGGGTTCTGCAAATTTTTCTAGTAGTATTTCTTGATGCCTATGTGTCTAAATGGTAGTTCTAATGTGTGCATGTGCACTAGTGTAGATGAAGGGTCTGTATAGTGGATTCTGCAGCCATTGACCATATGACTTCAAATAAGAACCTTCTTTTCGATATTACTCCTCTTCATGTTTCCCATCTAGTTTCTTTACCTAATGGTTACAAAGTAAAGGTTACATGTACTAGTTACTTTGCTACCCTCTCTCGCTCTTCATCATGTTTTATACATTCCCACTTTTCATTACAACATGATTTCAGTGAGTAAGTTGATTGCTCAATTCAATTGTTATGTTTTATTCACTTCCTATTCCTGTATACTTCTACAAGTCCATTTTATGAAGAAGCTTCTGGAGCTTGGTAGAATGGAGCAAGGACTATACAAATTCTACCTCAATCATTCTGCTTCTCCTGCACATTTCATTTCTGCTATTATTGATAACTCTGCTTCTATTTCCAATAATGTGGTACATAGTACTACACAATCTTCTCTTGTTATTTATGATGCAAATGTTTCTAGCTTTAACACTATCGCACAAGCTGATGAATTTCATTTTAATGCAAATGTAGATGTTATGGATTCTCTCCACACTAATGTTTCATTACCTTCTTGTAATACTCACCAAAATATAGAATAAAAATTATATTCTTTGGCATCATAAACTGGGCCATGTTCCTTTTGTGCAAATGAAGAATATACCTTCCATTTCTTCTAGTTGTCACGACCCAAAATCCGACTAGTCGTGATGACACCTAACCAAACCTGCTAGGTAAGTCAATTAATAACAATCCAAAGTAAATGAGATACATTGGGAAAAATAAATGAAGGAATAAAACTTTTATACAACTTCCCAAGGACTGGTCGTACAAAACATGAGCTTCTAAGATTTAAAGTTTACAAAGCTGGTATGAAATAAATATATCATCTATTCAAAATATACATAAACAAATTTATAAATATAAAGCTACCAAGATCAAAAGGTAGCTATAACTGGAATGCAGGTACATCTTCAGTGCCAACTCCCGCCATATGCAACAACATCAGCTCCAAAATCTACAAAAGGTGCAGAAGTATAGTATGAGTACAACCGACCCCATATAATCAATAAGTAACAAACCTAACCTTAGGTTGAAAGCAGTGATGAGCTTGGACAACGGTCAGAGTCCAACACCAATAACCAAGAACAACTCGTAACAATATAATAAAACAGTACAAGTAATAACTCAAAGATGTAATGCTCGGCTCGTTCACAGTTACGGAAAATAGACATGCTTTTCAAGTATAATAGTAAATCCCAAATCTTTCTTCGAAGTCACCAAAATATGAGTATATCATAAAAACTGTGATTTTTCCGAAAACTTTCAACAACAGATAAGATATTTCATTCCCAGATAGCATGAAGAAAGTACATCTCTATGCCTACATATCAATGTGCATGTAAAGTCATGAATGTCACAACACCGTATAAAATGAGGAAATGCATCTCTATGCCTGAATATCAAGCCTGCATGTCAAATGTAATGCATCACAGTGATGAAGTTATGTACTCACGCTCTCAGAGTACTCAATCTCACTGTCTAACACTCAATCACTCGGCACTCGGCACCTCAATCACTTGGTACAATCAATTACTCAGCACTCGGTACCTGCGTCCACTACTGGTATGTCAGACTGCCCAAGCGTTAATATAAAGCCAATATGACATGCTGCGGTGTGCAGCCCGATCCCATCATGTATCAATAAAACCTGTTGCAGTGTGCAACCCCATCCCATAACTATCACTCACAATCCGACCCTCAGGCCCCAACTCAGTCATCGATCTCTCCAGTCTCTCACATTCACAAATCTCATGCCAATCAACCCAAACAATGATAACATGATGTAGCAAGAAATGACAATAGAGACTGAGATATGATATGCAAATGATGAATGTGACTAAGTATATAATTGCATTTTAAGCAAATATTGTAACACTAGAAATGACCTCAGCGGGTCCCAATGGAATAAGCATATAGCCTAAACACGATTTCTACGGTGCACGCCCACATGTTCGTCACCTAGCATGTGCGTCACATCAACACCACCACAGTTTCCAGTGTTAAATACCCTCTAATCCAAGTTTAGATATGTTACTTACCTCGAACAAGTTGAATTCAATACCGAGAAAGCCAAACAACACTCTAGAAATGCCATTCCGCTTGTATCGAACATCGAATGACTCAAAACTAGCCAAAAACAACTCAAAAATATCAAATAATGCAATAGAAAAGGAACCCAATCGATAAGGTTGAATCTTTTAAAAGCCCAAAGTCAACCAAAAAGTCAAACTCAGGCCCGTACCTCGGAATCCGACAAAACACACAAAATTCGACAACCCATTCAATTACGAGTCCATCCATACTAGTTTCACTCAAATCTGACTCCGAATCAATGTTCAAAACTCAAAAATTTACTTTAGGAAAGTTTAGACAAACCCCCCCAATTTCTCTTTCAAAATCATCAATCTAATGCCAAAATCGAAGATGGATTCATGAAATATAATCAAAACCGAGTAGGGAACTTACCCCAATCCATGTGGTAAAAAATTGCCTCAATTCGAGCTTCATAGCTCAAAATATGCTATAATGCCCAAAACCTTCGAAATAGAGTACTTAAAGGTGTGCTCCAGGTATACTCTTTGCAAACGCGAAAGGACTATTGTGTTCATGATGAACAAAAATTCACCGCCATAAAAAAACCCTACGCGCTCGCGGCATAGACCTCGCGAATGCGATGCACAACAAATCCAGACGCGATGCATAGCAGTTGAGTTGGCTACTTCATGAACGCGGCGGCTACTTCGCGAATGCGAAGACATTTCCTTCGGTTCCCAGCTTCACAACTCAACTATATGCGAACGCGAGCTTAAGGATGAGAACACGATGCTCAGGCCTCAAGAAGGTACGCGAATGCGATAAACCAGTCACGAACACGATGAAGCAAAAAGCTAGCTCCCACAATACACTACACGATCGCGACCCAATCTTCGCGATCCTGAAGAAGGTCTGAAAAACCATAAATCAGCAGTGCCAAAGAACATGAAAATGATCCGAAACTCACCCGAGCCCCTCGGGACCCCGTCCGAACATATCAACAAGTCCCAAAATATAACCAAACCTACTCGAGGCCTCAAATCACACATAACAACATAAAAACCACGAATCACACCTCAAATCGAACTTACTGAACTTTTAAACTTTCAACTTCCAAAACTCGTGCTGAAACATATCAAATCAACTCGGAATGAACTCAAATTTTGCATACAAGTTCTAAATGACATAAAAAGCTATTCCAATTCCCAGAACTACAATCCGATCCTGATATCAACAAAGTTAACTCCCAGTCAAATTTATGAACATTACAAACTTTCGAATTTCCAACTTTTGCCAATTAGTGCCGAAACCTTCTAGAAACACCAAATGCAAAAACGGGCATATGCCCAAGTCTAAAATTACCATCCGAACCTAGGGGAGTTATCAAAACTTCGACCCGGGTCAAATACATAGAAGTCAAACTTGGCCAACTCTTCTAACTTAAAACTTCTAAAACAAGAATTATTCTTCCAAATCAATTCTGAAACACATGGAAAACCAAAAACAACGATTTACACAAGTCATAATACATCATACTGGGCTACTCATGAACTCAAACCACTGAACGGAGTGCAAATGGTCAAAACGACCTGTCGAATCATTACATTCTCCCCTACTTAAACGTACGTTTGTCCTCGAACGTGTAAAGAGTGCCATCTAACCACTGTGTAACCATACCGTGCACATACCCGGGGGTGATCCCACTTCAACCCGATCCATATAATCCAGAAAACACAATATAACTGAAGATCCTTAATTCAACCTTAGCTTATAAACCTTGGAACCTAATATCCAATATCTGGAATTCCTTACAAGACTCGAATCTCGCATCTACACATTGTATAGGTCTGAACAAGTTGTGTCAAGCCATAACCATAACGCAAGATGTATTCACATGATATACCAGATAAATCGCACACTCGTAGCAATAATTTTCGATCACAATAGATGTCAAAACAAACCCGCTACCGGTAACAAATCTCTTATCAAATAAAACCTCGTTCAAAACCTTCATACATTTCAGATGATGAAAGAAACACACAGAAAGTCATAACCATTCATCTGATCAATAAGTTATGGAGCTCTCTCTTCTCTGACAAGAACCAAAGCCAAATTCTAAGCCGATCAGTGACATTATCCTTCCAAATATACCGCAATCAAATCCGATAGCACCCATTCTAGGTGCAATGACCCTATCTAATCAAACACAACCATTCTATTGACATGCCACACCAATACGACCCTAAGCCATAAATCGTGAAATCCATGCACCAATACGCAATAATTCAAATGTACCCAAAAATGGGAAATGACTCAAATGAGAGAACTGACCCACAAGCTCAACAAGTACCACCACAACGCAACACTATGAACCCATCACACACAGTAGAACCAAGACACACGAATCTATCACAAAGCATCGTACCCCAACATAACCCCTGCTACAGTGTGTGACCCCATCCAAACACAGGTCCCTATGAAATACCTCAAGCCACAATGCTCAAAATCAATAACTACACGCAATTCAAGTATACCAAGTGCATAATCATAACCATGGAGAAATGGATAGCACCATATACCACAAATATGAAATACCACAACGAAGGCATAGTCAACCATTCAACACCCCAATAACCATCTCGCTCGAATTCCACTAAAAGGCCCAAACAGAACCGCATCATGTGTGCATATAACCAACAAATCACAACCCCTCTTAGCATAGAAGACTAACACATAGAACATATCAGAACACGTACAAGCTCAAATCTAACCGAATGCCACACCCCTCAACACTAACAATTCTGAGTCAATAAATCCGACCCAGTGTAAAATGTCATCCCAAAACGAACAAATAGCACTCCAAAAGCCTACAATGACCTGACCATAACATGTAAAACCATATGGCTAACTTTGGCCACATCTTCACAGTCTGCAACCCCTAAACAATCTCCTTCTGAGAACTCCTAGTCTCCAAATCCATAGAACACATGAATCACCATAGCCGATCCCAATTCCACCACTCAAATGAATAACACATCTCTCATACACAATCAACCCATAAGAAATACTTCTAAAATTTCCCACGCGCCATATGGAAAAAATTTGAACATCAGTAGTCGATCAACCGGGCGAGTATCGCAATACCAATGAAGCGTCCGTAAGTCATAACTCGGTGTGCCTTTTGAAATGCACATCCTTCACATGAAATACCAAATGGTAATAGCATTCATCTAAACATCTGAAGCCGTCCATGCTGTCTAAAATTCATGACCTTCTCCCAAACTGAATCGCCGCCTTGTGCATGCAAATCCCAATCTCATACGACGCACCGCATCTATCCTGCCGTCATATGAAAGCACTAAAACCCCATTATCAACTCCGAGTCACAAGTAGAATACATTCTCAATCAGCTAGAAACCTTCCACTTGATTCCATCCAGGAGAAAAGTCACAATACGCAACATACTCTTCATGCCAGTAGAAAATACCTATCTCAAGCCGTGGTAGAAATCATCGAGAACACTTCAAAACCCATTTGCACATAATCAAACCATGTAGGTCCCCAAACCCAACAGTATTGCCACAAAACACATGAAGAGACTCACCACATAATATGAACCAAAAGAACCGTTCATTTCCATTACCATGCTAACCTAGTTTACCACCAAGTTGTCCTACTTCTCCGAGTTCCTTCCGAATTGCCTTCAAGTTAACACTTCTCTTTGCCAGAAGACTATGATTCTCAACCCAAAGCTCACTACAAGAGATATTAGCATGAAATCAAGTCGCCCCGAAGCCTATAAGCCATTGTATTCCCTATTAAGCTCCCCAAAGTACCACTACCGAGATACCCACTTTGAGGAGACCTTATGTGAATCTGGCATTGTTTCCTTAACCTCTCTGATGCTAAAATGTATAATCCATAATGATATAGAAATTCCGCGGGTCCCAACACCATCTAATGCAATCTCAGATCTTATCCTTATACAATTCCCAAAATTCCTCAAATGTCACATATGAATCCTGAATCCATTCGATCCTTCTTGAGAGTCATCCACTCTACTCAAATCTCAATTGCACCACCCAAATGGGCCGAATAACATGTGCTCCATTGGCAGAATAGATACCCAAAGAAGTAACCCTGCCTTAATGCAACCGAGTAAATTCCTATTCCATGCGCACTATATCCGGTATGAATAAGAAACTCAAATCATTCCATGATTTCCAAATACCCATAAAGTGTAATATATATCATGTATCTAGAAATAACTTTACTCGAGTCATCCTCGATCTCAATCTCTGCAAGTCATAACTGATTCATAAACATACCTCAGACGGAAACCAATACAACACATGGCTATGCAATCTGATCATCGATCGAAAGCTCACCGACTTGGCTCGAAGCCATATAACAAATCATCTGATAACCCACGATACCTTTGCTTCATGAATACCACGATCTCACACCGAAATTCAGCTAAATTCTTCATGAACTCATATATCACTAGGTCCATAATACCTCAACTCCTCCGATAAACCTACATTCATCCTCATGACAATCAAGCTAACATTCTCAAGCAATCCAAACTCAAATTACAACACATATAACCCACTGATAGAAAGAAAACTCTTCATATAACATCATAAGGGTCACACAACCTCAGAACATCCCGTAGGAGATAACCCATTTGCTTAGCCTCAAACTGGCATTTCTCTATGCTCTAACATGGTCATCACCACTCTGCGATTACTTAATCCTCCCGAATCTGAACTCGTCAACAAGACATAAAAAGCTACATCATGCCATAAATGTATATTTGAATGATGTCTCAACATTCTCACAACTCAAAACCCTACAATATATCAAGAAAGAAATCAAGCACCCGATGGTCCTCTTTACATCCCAAGAAAATTATTCTCTTCACATCCAAGCCATCTGAACACATTTCGCTATCACATCACACTCATCGTATGACCATCCAACCACTCACAAGCTACAAATTCACTCCTAGTGACACAACCATATGTAGAAGTCTAAAAGCACATACTCACGCAACTGAAATCACCGAGCCCAAGCTACGGTCAAAATCTGGCCTCAAGTCTTTTAGACTGGCCCATCACTAAAACATGACAAACACATCTCGCATCTCATCTATGGAACCACAAGCTGTTGATGCACAACTGATATCGAGCACTCACGTAACATACGAGTGAGGGAAAGTATATTAAAGAGGTACGCTTCAAGCTGAATCCATGTAGCATGATAAGGAAACAAAGATGAGAAGTTCAACCTAGATGCCCTGTAATCTCTCGAAGATAGGTATGGACGTCTTAGTACTGATCTACAAGACTCTACTAGACATTTGCTCATGACTCACAAATCCTATGAACCTAGAGCTCTAATACCAACTTGTCACGACCCAAAATTCAACTAGTCGTGATGACACATAACCCAACCCACTAGGTAAGACAATTAACAAAAACACAAAGCAAATGAGATTTACTGGGAAAAATAAATGAAGGAATAACTGAACTTTTATCCAAGCTCCCAAGTACTGGTAGTAAAAATTATGAGCTTCTAAGATTTAGAGTTTACAAAGCTGGTATGAAATAAATACGTCATCTGTTCGAAATATACATAAACAGATTTATAAATCTAAAGCTACCAAGACCAAGAGGCAGCTATAACTGGAAAATAGGCATGCTTTTCAGGTATAATAACTCAAAGATATGATGCTCGACTCGTTCACAGTTAAGGAAAATAGGCATGATTTTCAAATATAATAGTAAATCCCAAATCTTTCTCCGAAGTCACCAAAATATAATTATATCAGAAAAACTGTGATTTTTCCAAAAACTTTCCACACCAGATAAGATATTTGATTCCCAGATAGCATGAAGAAAGTACATCTCTATGCCTACATGTCAATGTGCATGTGAAGTCACAAATGTCACAATACCGTATAGCATGAGAAAATGCATCTCTATGTCTGTATGTCAAGTATGCATGTCAAATGTAGTGCATCACAGTGATGAACTCATGTACTCACACTCTTAGAGTGCTCAATCTCACTATCTCACACTCAATCACTCGACACTCGATACCTGCGATCACCGCTGATATGCCAGACTCCGGAGGGGGGGGGGGGGGGAAGGATCCTGCCCAAGTGCTAATATAAAGCCAATATGGCCTGATGCGATGTGCAACACGATCCCATCATGAATCAATAAAATCTGTTACAGCATGCAGCCCGATTCTATCACATATTAATAAAACCTATTGTGGCATACAACACGATCCCATAAATATCACTCACAATGCGGCCCCCGGGCCCTAACTCAGTCATCAATCTCTCTAATCTCTCGGGCTCACAAATCTCATGCATATCAGCCCAAACAATGATAACATGATGTAATAATAAATGACAACAAAGACTAAGATATGATATGCATATGATGAATGTGACTGAGAATATAATTGTAGTTTAAGTATATAATTCAATAGCAGAAATTAGGGGTGGGCGTCAGTCGGTTCAGTCGATTATTATAAAAGTATTCGATTTATTGGTTTTCGGTTTTATAATATTAATAACCAAATCAAACCAGAGTATTTACGGTCCGATGCGGTTTTTTCAAGGTTCGGTTTGATTATTTCTGATTTAGTTTTTTAGTTATTAACAGTTCAAGATTTTTATATCCGATTAGACTACGAATCTTTAGGTTGGCCTCTGGCTAGCGATTATAGCTAAACAAAATTGCAAAGAAATGCTTTTTCATTTCCAATTTCCATATGAAAATTAGAAAGCTGTAACAGTGACTAGTCTCTTTGGCATGCATTCTGTAACGACCCGACCGGTCGTTTTGAGTTCTAGCGCTCCGTTCAGCAGCCTGAGGCCATGAACAGCTTCATTTTAGGTATAATGACTCGTACGCGTGGTCGGAATTGAATTTCGGGAAGTCCAGGGTTGATTTGGGAAGGGAATTCTCATTTCGGAAGCTTAAAGTTGAAAGAATGAACTAGGATTGGAATTTTGGGTAAACGACCTCGGAATCGGGATCTGAAGGATCCAGCAGGTTCGTATGATGATTTCGGATTTGGGCGCATGCCCGGTTCGGGTTTCAGATAACCCGGGAGCATTTTGGCGCCTATTGTGGAAGTTAGCATATTGGAAGAAATTTCATAAGTTTGGGTGGAAGTTCATTTCAGTGATATCGATGTCCATTTGGGATTCCGAGTCTGGTAATAGCTCCGTATGGTGATTCTGGAGTTGGGAGCGCGGTCGGAAGTGAATTCGGAGGTCCGTAGGTCATTTTGGAGCCATTTGGCTAAAGATAGAAATTTGAAGGTTTTTGAGAAGTTTGACCAGAAGTGGACTTTTTTATATCAGGGTCAGAATCCAATTCCGAAAGTTGGAATAGGTCCGTAATGTCAAATAAGACTGGTGTGTAAAATTTGAGGTCATTCGGACGTGATTTGATAGGTTTAAGCATCAGGAATAGATGTTGGAAATTCTAAAGTTGATAAAGCTTGGATTGGAGGTCGATTCGTGGTTTTAGTGTTGTTTGATGTGATTTGAGGCCTCGAGCAAGTCCGTAACGTGTTTTGGGATTGGTTGGTAGGTTTGGTTGTGGCCTCGGGGGCCTCGGGTGGATTCCGGGTGGCTAACAGATCGAAAATGGGATTTGTGGACAGCTGAAGGAATCTGGTTGCTGGTATTTTCGCTTCTGCGGAGGTTTGACGGCAGAAGCGGAGCCGCAGAAGCGGCCAGGAAGACCGCAGATGCGGATTTTGGTGAGGGGAGCTGGGACCGCAGATGCGGTCAGGGAGCCGCAGATGCAGGACCGCACCTGCGGAAAAGGAAGCGCAGAAGCGGAAGCTGGGTGGCTTGGGAAGGAGCCGCAGAGCGGCGTTTTGACCGCATAAGCGGAATCCGCATAAGCGGAAATAATTTCGCAGAAGCAGAAATGACTGGAGCAGTTAGGTCTTTAAAAATTCGGGGTTGAGTTCATTTCAACCCCATTTTTCTTCCATTAGAGTCGATGGGGAGCAGCTTTGAGGCGCCATTTTCGTCACTTGTTAGGAGGTAAGTAATTTATGCTACCTTTGAGTTAAATACAAGGTTTATACATGGATTTGGGCATGAAAATTGTAGAAAAACTTGGGGGTTTGAGGGAAGACCTAGAAAATTAGTGTTCTTGAATTTTGATCACGATTTTGAGCATGGAAGTAAGAGAAAATCATATATTTGAGTTCGTGAGTTCATGGGTAAACTTTATCTTCGAGAAATTTCGGATTTCGGGCACGTGGGCCCAAGGGCATTTTTGTCAACTTTTCGTTCGGGGTTAGGGATTGTTACAAATTGGGTTGTAAAGCTTAATTGAGCATATATTAATGGATTTGTATAATCATTGGCTAGTTTTGGAGCATTGTGCGTTGGTGCAAATCTTCGGAGGGATGTAGAATGCCGGTTATGAGTCTTCGGAGCGAGGTGAGTCTCCTTTCTAACCTTATAAGAGGGAATTGTCCCCATAGGTGAATATAATTGATTAAGTGCTCCTACTTGCGGGGCTACGTACGCACGAGGTGACGAGAGTCCGTGCGTAGCTGCTATTATGCTATTGTCCGGGTAGCTAGGACCCTAAAGTATGAATACTTGGATTATTTGTAAACCCTATGGTAGCTTGAATTGCTTAAATCACATGGAATTTGTAAATGAATTTCTAAAGGGATTAAACTTTACTTCTTAAAATTTGTTAAAAGAGAATTTGATATATTTTGATAAATATTCCCTGATAAGTTCTTACTTGACTGATTGAGCATGTATCCCTATGTGTACCTGCGTCGCATCCATGATTCGCAAGCAGGGTATGTGTTTATTTATGGAACGAGCCGAACGCCTCGGCAGATTAAATAGATGCATCTATGGTTCGAGCCGTTCGACCCTCGGCAGTGCATAATTTACATATCTGCTGGAGCGGGCCGTCGACCTCGGCATGATTTGCGCATGATATTTATGTATATTGATGCATGAGAAATTTTAATTGATAATTTTGCCTTTCATGGCTTGATCTAAATTGATAAGATAAAGAAGAGTAACCTTTAAAATCCTTTATTAATTGTTGAAGGTGTTTTGCCTGTCGTCCGGCTTTGTAAGTTAGAACTGCCATATAAAATCCCTGATTTGCTTGTACATTTAGTATATTATCATTGGACCTCTAGTAAGTGTCAAAGTTGACCATCTCGTCTCTACTTCTTTGAGATTAGACGAGATACTTGCTGAGTACATGTTGATTACGTACTCATACTACACTTCTGTACATTTTTGTTGCACAGGTATAAGTAACTCTAGTGGCCTACTGGCGTAGCAGCGCAGATGACTCTAGGACTAGGTGAGCTGCATTGTTCGAGGCGACCCGCAGCTAGTGTAGTTCCTTTTAGCATTTTTATATTTATTCCCTGTCCACTGTATTTCAGACAGATGTTGTATTTTATTTTCCTTATTAATAGATGCTCATGCACTTGTGACACCGGGTTCTGGGATGGTTTTCGAAAGATGTGTACAAATAGTTATTTCTTAATTTGAATTGAAGCAGAGATTGTTTTATTTATGAAAAATGGAAGGAAAAACCCTAGATTTTCCAAAGGTATTAAAAGAGAATTTAATTGATAATTTAGTTGGCTTGCCTGACAGAGGTGCCCGGCGCCATCACGACCCGTAGTGGTTTTTGGATCGTGACACATTCTAAGACAGAAAATGGAAATACAAACCAAGAGATACACCATTTATGTAATTGAATATAGATAGACGTGCCATTAAATGATTTCTGAATAAGGAAAACTCAGAAGAAGGAGGTAACCACTAACTTGAGGAAGAAGGATGAGTGACGAACTGAGGAAGAAGGCATCACAACAGTCGGGCGTCGGCAGCACTGCAACAGTCGCCACAGAGTGACAGAGGAGGAACCCAAGGAAGGGAAATGGGAAGTAACGTAAGTCTTAGTCTGCATGCTAATTAGGCTTAGGGTTTGGGTAAATTGGGTAGGCTTCAGATGGGTAACATAAGTTTTGGACTCTCAAGAACCCATATGTTCAAACCTATTTTTCTCAACTTATACCCAAACTTTTGGTTTTTCGGTTTAACAGAAAATAGAAACACCAAAATCGTAAACCGCACCGAAAAACCAAAATTTAATAATTTAAAAACCGAACACCGATCGAATAACCGATTAAACCGTAACCGAAAAACCAAAATTTACGGTTCGGCCAGTATTATGCCCACCACTAGCAGAAACGACCTCAGCGGGTCCTAGTGGAATACACATATAGCCTAAATTTGATTTGTATCATGGATCGCAGCTCAATTACTCTAACACATAGGGATTCCACGGTGCACGTCCACACGTCTGCCACCTCAACACCAACCACAGTTTCCAGGATTAAAGACCCTCAAATCCAAGTTTAGATATGTTACTTACCTCGAACGAGCCGAATCCAATACCGAGAAAGCCAATCAATACTTTAGAAATGCCACCCTGCGCGTATCGACCTCTGAACGGATCGAAACTAGACAAAAACAACTTAGAAATATCAAATAATGCCAAAGGAAACGAACCCAATCGATAAAGGTTGAATCTTTAATCAAAAGCCCAAAGTCAACCAAAAAGTCAAACCTAGGCCCGTACCTCAGAATCCGACAAAACACACAAAATCTGACAACCCATTCAATTACGAGTCCAGCCATACCAGTTTCACTCAAATATGACTTCGAATCGATGTTCAAAACTCAAAATTCACCTTAGGAAAGTTTAGAAAAAACCCCCCAATTGCGCTTTTAGAATCATCAATGAAATGCCAAAATCGAAGATGGATTCATGAAATATAATCAAAATCAAGTGGAAACACTTACCCCAATCCATGTGGTGAAATGTCGCCTCAATCCGAGCTCCATAGCTCAAAATATGCTAAAATATCCGAAACCTTTGAAATAAAGCACTTAGCGGTCTGCTCCAGGTATACACTTCGCGAACGCGGAAGGGCCATCGCGTTCGCGATGCACAAAAACTCACTGCCACAAAAATACCCCATGTGTTCGCGGCATATTCCTTGCGAACACGATGCATAACCGATCCAAACATTCGCGAACGCGGTGGCTACTTCGCGAACGCGAAGACATCTCCTTCGTTTCCCATCTTCACAAGTCAACTCTATGCGAACGCGAACGTGATGCTCAACCCTCTCGAAGGTATGCAAATAAAATAAACCAGTTGTGAACACGATGAAGGAAAAGCCAGCTCCCTCAATACACTACGCGGTCGCGACCCAATCTTCACGATCGTGAAGAAGGTCTGAAACACCAGAAATCAAGAGTGCCAAAGAACATGGAAATGATCCGAAACTCATCTGAAACTCACCCGAGCCCTTCGGGACCTCGTCCGAACATACCGATAAGTCCCAAAATATAACACGGACCTACTTGAGACATCAAATCACACATAAAAACATCAAAACCATGAATCGCACCTCAAGTCGAACTTAATGAACTTTTGAACTTTCACCTTCCAAAACTCGTGCCAAAACATATCAAATCAACTCAAAATGAACTCAAATTTTGCACACAAGTCCCAAATAACATAACTAAGCTAGTCGAATTTTCAAAACCACAATCCGAACCTGATATCACCAAATTCAACTCAACTCCCGATCAAATTTATGAACATTCCAAACCTTCAAATGGCCAACATTCGCCAATTAGTGCTAAAACCTTCTATCAACTTCCAAAAGAAAATTTGGGCATACGCCAAGTCCAAAATCACCATCCGGAGCTAACGGAATCATCAAAACTCTGGTTCGGGGTCAAATATACAAAAGTCAAACTTGGACAACTCTTCCAACTTAAAGCTTCAAAAACGAGAATCATTCTTCCAAATCAATTCCGATACACATGGAAAACCAAAATTGACGATTAGCACAAATCATAATACATCATACGGAGCTATTCATGCCCTCAAAACACTGAGCGAAGTTCAAATGCTCAAAACTACCGGTCGGGTCATACATTTGTCAACTAAGCAACCTTTATTTGCCCTATTTGCCCTTAAGCTAGGTCCCCTAGATTATCTTTGCCAAATAGTTCTTCTCATTCCATTACTTTGTTACAACTTATTCATGTTGACACTTGGGGGCCTTACCATACTCAAACATATTTTGGGGCCAACTATTTTTTTGACTTGTTAATGATTACAGCAGGGCAACCTGGACACACGTAATTCACTCTAAAAATTATGCCTTCACCCTGCTTAAAGCTTTCATAGCAATGATAAAAACTCAATTCCAGCTTCCTGTGAAAAGAATTAGGAGAGATAATGCTTTAGAACTTGGCTCTTCTAGTTCAGCCACTCAATTATTTTCTTACACTAATATCATACATTAAACCACCTGCCCTCACACACCACAACAGAACGGTGTGGTAAAAAGGAAACACAAACCTTTAAACCTCAAGAGCTTTATTGTTTCAGTCTAAACTTCCTACCAATTTTTGGGGGTGATTGTGTTTTAACAACAACATACCTTATAAATAGGTTTCCTTCTTCAGTATTATCAAACAAAACCACATCTGAAATTTTATACGGCAGCTCACCTTCCTATTCACGTTTGAAGCCCTTTGGGTGTCTATGTTATGTTACTGTGCCCAAGTGTCAAAGGGACAAGTTTCAACCCAGGGCTTTTCCTTGTGTATTCAATGGCTATCCTTATGCTAAGAAGGGTTACAAGATATACAACTTGCACACTAAGGGTGTGTTTCGTATGAAGGAAAATGTTTTCATGAAAAAATATTTCCTAAAAAATATTTTCATGAAAAATGAGTGGTTTTATCACTTATTTTTCCTTGTTTGGTTGGTGAGTGAAAAATCTTTTCTAATGTTTGGTTAGAGAGTAGAAAATATTTTTTTAGGAAAATATATTTTTATGTTACTCTCCTCACCCATCCCTCCCTCCCCCCCACCCAATAAAACTCACACAACCACAAGACTATGTGCNTTCCACCAACCAATCACCTGCTGGAGCCCATCTGCTCCTTTGAGTTCCTGAAGCAGCCACACTCACATCACCTTCACCAATATGCAGAAATCAGGATTATTGGAGCAGTACATCCAAGGAAGTGCTCCCTCTCCTCTGTCACAAACTGCAGGCAGCAGCAAGTTTTCTGCCCATTTTTTGGGCCCCTTTTGTATCATATCTTCACGCTTGCTTTCTTTGATTCCAATGTCAAATCAAGGTTAAAGATAAATCCCCTCATTATCACTTTGGTTTTGTCTAACATCTAGGGTACACTCACTCTCTAGTTAGAAATAGAGTTTGTTTTATATGGAAGAATATCTTCCAACTCCATCTTTTAGTAGAATTAGGATCTCATGTGCAATTTTGTATAGTTGACCTAGGCCTACTACTCTTGTATTTTGTATTTCCAATTGTCTATCAATGTTGGATAGACAATTGGGCCAACATTATAGGTCTAAACCTTCATAGTGTTCAGATGTCATTTGGTTACCATATGTGGTTAACCAAATGCATTTTCATCTTATGTGTGGAGGTATGGTACAGGTTCCCCTCCACTTTTATTGTACTATATTTTATATTTATGAAAATCAGCCCTAGGCACAATGCCTAGTGGATTCAATTAAAAAAAATCACTAAAAAAAATACTCTTTTTGGTTGAAAAAGAAAGTATTCTTTCTATAACATGAAAATAAATTACTCGTTTTATTGAAATAAAAGAATATACTTTTTCTATATCATGAAAGAAAATATTCTTTTTGCTGAAATGAAAAAAATACTTCTTTTTACATCATGAAAAAGATTTTTTTTTGAAATGAAAAAAAATACTTTTTCAACTTGAAAAGAAAGTATTTTTGTTAAAAAAAAAAATTACTTTTTATATCATGAAAAAATACTCATTTGTTGAAATGAAAAAAATAATCTATCTATAACATGAAAAGAAAGTACTATTAATAATATTTTTATTTAGGGTGGGTGTGGGGTGGGTAGGGTGGGCGGGGTTTGGGTTGAGGTTGGGTGGGGTGGGGTGGGGTTGGTGGGTGGTGGGGGTGGGTCGGTGGGGGTTGGTGGGGAAGGTTGAGAAGGAGTTGTGGAAAGTGTTTTCCCTTCTCTTAATAGGAAAATATTTTCCTCCAATTGGAGAAAAATATTTTTCAAAACATTTAGGCCAACCCAACACGGAAAATTTGGAAAATATTTTCCTTCGTACCAAACACACCCTAAATCTGTTTTATTTTTCAGAGATGTCATCTTTCATGAATCTGTTTTCACATATCAGTTAGTATTCTCTACATCTTATTTTTCTATTAATCCTTCTCTTTTTTCCTCCTTTCTTTTGTGATACTTCTTCTACTGTTGCACCTGATTCTGTTCCTACTGTAACTCCTACTGCTTCCCCTATACTTTATCCTCCAACCTTTATGGATCAACCTACTCCTGCTCAATCAACCACTCTAACTCACGTACTAGAACACATTAACTCCCATCTTATTTAAAAGACTATGTTGTCCAACTTCCTTGTTTCGTCTCTTGCTCCACTACTTCCTCCCTTTCTGCTGCACAACATGCTCATATAGAGCCTCATTCATACATTCAGGTTGTTTCCATCCCTGCTTGGCAGAAAACTACGACCAAAGAATTTGAATCTCTTGAAGCTAATCATACTTAGAGGATTTTAGAACTACCTACTAGCAAGAAACCAATCGGTTGTAAGTTGGTGTATAAGATCAAGTATAAGGCTGATGGCAGTGTAGAAAGATATAAGGCTAGATTGGTGGTTAGAGGGGACACTCAGGTAGATGGGATTGGTTTCAATGAAACTTTCTCCCGTATTGTAATAATGTGCACTGTGAGGTGTGTGATTGTGGTATCCATTAAGAAACAATGCCCTTTATTCTAATTAGATGTTAATAATAGATTTTGCATGGTGACTTGGATGAAGAGGTCTACATAAAACTTCCTCCAGGGCTTCTCTTACTTCTTATTCTTTCAGTTCTGCCCCTTTAGTTTGCAAGCTTCAAAAGTCACTTTATGGGCTTAGACAATCATCTAGGTAGTGATATGCCAAGTTATTTCAAGTTCTTTGCTCTAGAGGGTATGCTCACTCCTTAAATGATTATTATCTATTTGCTAAGAAGAGTGGGGGTTCTACTGTTTTCGTAGTTGTCTATGTGGATGATATTATACTAACTGGAAATGACTTTTCTGAAATTTCTGCTGTTAAGTCATTCTTGGATGCCTTGTTGCGAATTAAAAACTTAGGTCTGCTTAATTACTTTTTGGATATTAAGGTTTATTATCACAGTTCAAGTGTAATTTTGCATCAAAAGAAGCTTTAGCTGATTCTCTTCTTGAGTACATTTGTTTTGATGTTTTTGAGGTTTCCATTAGATATCTTTCACAAGTTACATTCTGACCTTGGTGATTTACTGCCACAACCTGACAGATATAACAGTTTAATTGGGAAGTTACATTTCTTGACTCATACTAGACCAAGTTGTGTTTTACTGTGCATTATTTAAGTCGATTTTTACAAACCCCTAGGAATTCTCACATGATTGCCACTTTGCATGTTTTGAGGTATTTAAAGGGCACTCCTGATCATGGGGTGTTTCTCAACAACTCTTATGATCTTTTACTGCTTGCTAGTTGTGATACTGATTAGTCATGGTAAAGATAACAGAACAATACTCACAATAAAGTACTAGAAACAACTATTAGCAACATGGAACAACAAGGTAATAATGCCATAGAGTAAGCTGAACACAGTTTAAGTCCGATAAAACCAAGTAAAGGGAACAAGTATCAACTCAATAAGAGTAACCTCTTTCACACAAGATATGTTCAAGGGTTTCCCCGTGGTACTTCACCTTATAGTCATGCCATATTACAATTTATAACCGCACGGATGACTCACGTGCCAAAGGTGTGACAATATCTCATATCAGCACGGACAACTCACATGCCAGCAATAACAATGACCTTTGACTGCACGGACAACTCACGTGCAATTAGAACAACTCTCACACAGAAGGCAAGTAAACAAGATTACATGTAAATGGTTCATAACATCAGGATTCGTCCTCTTAACCTGACACGGGCGATTAATTATATGTATGCTTGTGCAATTGTTCTATCACAACTCAAGTCAACAAATACAAGTAGAGACGACGAATGGAACATAAGAAACAATCACCACGAAATGTGCAATGTATAGCTCACACATGGTAGGTATACCATTACACAAATATCGTCAATAACAATGCCCCCAGGCCATCACAAGTCCTCACAAATTATTCCCCGACAAACCCTACCTTGTCTAGCCACGTGCGCAACAATAAAGTAAATGCTCGCCTTGTCTCGGCGTACGCACATAATAATATTCCTGCGTTGTCTAGCCACATGCACAAACCCATATATATAGCCTGCGTTGTCATGGCACATGTACAAATATCAATAATAACAATATAATGGACAACTCACGTGCGAACACCTTGACAATCCTCTCAACAATACCACATGTGTCAAAAACATAACAACACAATATAAGATCTTTCACCACATGTGCCTATATGCCAAAACTTTTCGTCAAAACAATTTCAATACCACAACCACGCATAGCCCTCGGCTCAACAACACTGAGTACAGCAACAACAACAATAACACGAGAGTACGACAACTAAATCAACACAAGAACTATAGAACACAAAGAAATAGAAGAACAAGCTCACAACGAAAGACACAACATGTAATAATGGTTTCAACAAGAATAGCTTAACAATGGGAGAGATAATGTGTAACAATGATTCCACATAAGTACAACTCGATGATAAGAGAGATAACACGAATCGATGATTCCAAATAAGGATAGTCAACAATGAAAAAGATAACAATAGCTTCAATTAAGGTTAAGCAATTATGAAAAGATAATAATAACTTCAATTAAGGTTAAGCAATTACGGAAAAGATAACAATAACTTCAGTTAAGGCTAAGAAATTACGAAAAAGACAACAATAACTTAAATTAAGGTTAAGCAATTATGGAAAAGATAACAATAACTTCACATAAGTTTAAACAATTATGGAAAAGACAACATGGTAATAAAGAGGCGATAACTTCAATTAAGACACGTAAGAGTTTATTGGCAACAAGGGTAGAACATGAATCAATCAACTCCAAATAAGACACTTAAGGATGAATTTAGTAAATAGAGGATTTAACATGATAAGACAACTTCATTTTTAATGAACATAAGAACCTAAGAGCCTAAAACGGTCAAATTCCCACAAATAAGCCTGAGTGTGCACTTGTCACCTTGCGTACACGGCCTTCACATGACACAATTAGCACAAATGATTGAAGTCCTAAGGGGTAGTTCCCCACACAAAGTTAGGCAAGATACTTACTTCAAAGAAGCTAGATCGATACTCTAGAATGACCTTCTTGTGTGAAACTACAATCGGACGGCTCAATTCTAGCCAAAATAACTTAACATCATAAATAAAAATCCTAGGAAATGGTTCCGGATAATAAAGCTTCAATCTTGAAGGAAAATAAGAAGTTAACTCAAAAAGTCAACCTCGGGCTCGCATCTCGTAACTTGACCACAATTACAAAATCCGAACACCCATTCTATAACGAGTCCAACCATACAAGAATTACTCAAATCCGACCTTAAATCGCCTTTCAAATCTCCAAAGGTAGTCTAAGAAGTTTTCACAATTTTCCCCAAATTTCCAACTTAAATCTCTAATTAAATGATGAAAATAACAATGGATTCATGAAACATAATAAAATTTGGGTAAAGAACACTTACCCTAATGAATTGCTTGAAAATCCCACAGAAAATCGTCACTAACCGAGCTCCCTATGTCCAAAATGAGTAATGAAATCAAACCCTCAAACTTAAATTTATGCCCATCACTTCTGCATTTGCGAACTCACAGCTTCGCATCTGCGGAATATTCATCGCAGATGTGCATATAACAAAAATCCCATCTGATCGCACCTGCGTCCAAGACATCGTATCTGCGGTGTCGCTTCTGTGAACCTTGAAACGCACCTGCGCAGTCGCTTTTACGACAAAAACTCCGCATCTCCAGAACCTTCCAATCAAGCTCAAACTTGCACCTACACATAAACACTCGCACCTGGGGAGCTGCAGCAGCGGGAGTTTCATTGTAGATGCTAAAAACCGCAACTCCCCATCAGCTCGCTTCTGCGCCTTCACGTCCGAACTTTCGACCACGGCACCTGCGGCCAGTGGTCCGCAGGTGCGACCACACCAGATCTCAACCTAATCCAACCTCACCAAAGATGATCCAAATAATTCGAAACTCGGCCGAAACACACCTGTGGCCCCTGAAACGCCTTCCGAACATACCAACAAGTTCCATAATATAATACGTACCTGCTCGAGGTCCCAAATCACATCAAACAAAATCGAAACTAGGAATCGCACCTCAAATCGAACTTAATAAACTTTAAATTTCTCCAACTCGCGCCGATTCGCATCAAATCGGCCCGGAATAACCTCAGATTTTGCATTCACATCCCAAGTGACATAACAGAAATAATCCAACTCCCGGAATCAATATCCGAGGCCAATATCAACAAAGTCAACTCCCAACCTTCCAAATCTTCAACTTTTCAGTTTTTGCCAAAATGCATCAAATTAACCTACGGACCTCCAAATCCAAATCCGGACACACGCCTGAGTCCAAAACCACCATACGAAGCTATTGGAATCATCAAAACACCATTTTGGTGTCGTCTACACAAAAGTCAAACTCTGGTCAACTCTTTTCACTTAAGCTTCTATAACAAGAATTGTTATTCTAAATCAATCTTGAACCATCCGAAAACCGAACTTGACCACACAGGCAAGTCATAACACATAATACGAAGTTGCTCGAGACTTAACCCACCAAACGGGACGTGAATTCTCAAAATGACTAGTCGGGTCGTTACATTCTTCCCCTCTTAAATAAATATTCATCCTCGAACGTGTCAAGAACCATTCCGAAGTCATCAAATCATTGAATGTACTCACCATACATATACTAGAGGGTGACCCCATGTCAACCCAATCCACATAAGCCCGACAACACCATCTCAAGGTTTTTCCTTCCACCAATACTTATAAGCTTTAGAACCAAAAAAAATTTCACCGCTTGGTCATTTCCCTAAGACCCAATTCCCATATCAACACAAGGTATCAGCCTTAACTAGCTGCAACAACTCATATCTACACCCATAAGGTACAACCACACGATGTGACACATCACATATATGCCCATAACGACAACTATAGTCATAATAGCTACCCATAATAAAATCCAACACCATAAATTAAACTCATATCAGCTAGAACACTGTTCCAAACCATCATAACACTGACAACGATGCATGAAACATCAAGACCTCATAACCATTTACCTGAATCAACAAGTCAAATCTAACGCCACCTGGGCACATACCTCGTAAGCTAAAATCTAACAAGCACAATGCGAATATGACTAAATATGCAAAGAGAAATACAGGAGAGAACTATCGAACAAACCTGACAGGAAAAACTCCCAACTATTACAATACAACAAATCTATTCCACAAGGGAGAATCAAAACATATGAACTAGCTACAAGGATCTCATCCTAATATAACCCACCGCAGCACGTAGCCCGATTCAAACATATCAAACCACATGAAAATGCGAGGATCCCATCCTCAGTTCTGAATCACAAGTAGAATATACATCATACCAATCGAACCTCCCTCTAATTCCATTCCGCGATACAAAATCATAACATGTAACAAACTTTCCATACTAGTAGAGCATCTAAATCACAAATCGTAACCAACCATCTATAAATCACATCAAAACCTACCGTAATGGATAACAAAATGTCAGTTCTAGTCTCATAACTCTCAATAATGAATAAAACAAACCGATATACACGGGCTACCACTATAAAATCTCCCAACAAGGGTAAACACATAAGTAGAGTACAAAATCACGAAACTCACCCATATGTGAAACAAGATAATAGGACTCACCTCGATAAGCAGAACCAAATCAAAATAAGAACGATGTTCCTCTATAACAATCGAAACCATACTTGTAACAACACCATCCGGTGCAACGGCCTCTACCCTACCGTGTAAAGAATATCAACGGTTCGGGCCTCCCCCTCTTGGGATCCCTCTATTCTCCTGACACACCCCTAGCTAGCAATGCAGGGATAAAAGCAACTGGGGCAGAACTCATAGCCTGAATACCCTGCTGTGACAAATCTGTTCGGAGTTTAGGACAATCTCTCTCCATGTGCTGGTATCTCCACACTCAAAGCAACCCCTTCCCTAACGTGGCTGTGGAAGTTGTCTGGTGCGGGTACTCTGAGACCCATAGGTATCTGAAACACCGTGCAAAGCCTGAAGTGCAAAGTGGATTCGCTGACCCACAAAACCTCTACCATGCCGTACCCTGCCTCTAAAATAAGGACCTGTAGACCGTCATGGTCTAATAAGCCTCTTAGCCACCCTGGCCTCTCCCTCTTGTACCCACATGTCTTCCAATCTGCGAGCGATCTCTACCACCTGCTGGAACGTAACATATGTCTCCAACTCCCAAGACATGCTGAATTAGATACCATGATCGAGACCCTCAATGGACCTGCGAACTCGCTCTCTAACTGTAGAAACCAAATTAGGTGCATGCCTGGACAAATCACTGAATCTAATGGCATACTCTGACGATGACATAGTGCCCTGGCGTAGCTACTCAAACTCCACGCACCATGTACCCCGTAGGGTCTGGGGAACAACCTCTCTCAAGAACATCTCTGAAATCTGAGTCCATAAAAGTGAAGCTGCATCGGTCGGGCTTCCTAACTCGTACACTCACCACCACGGATATGCCTCTCCCTTAAACTGGAACGTAGTAAAAGCAACCCCACTCGTCTCCACAATACCCATAGTGCAGAGAATACAGTGGCACTCCTCTAGGAACCCATGTGCATCCTCTAAAGCCAAACCACTGAAGGTAGGAGGGTAATACTTCTTGAACCTCGCAAGTCTAAGTTATTCCTCCTCAGATGTTGATGCCCTAACCACAGGTTGAACTGGAACAACAAGCCGTGTCGGCATGACACCTGCAACCTGACCAACATGGACTCGCTGTTCTGGAGTACAGGTGGGAGTCTGAGCTCTTCCTCCGGTCTATGAAATGGCTGGTGCATCCGGAATCAACCCCGCCTGAGCCAATATGTCAAACATGCTCAAAACTGTGCTAATGTCTCCTGAAGTCCCTGGGTAACAACAGGCGCCTCCGGTACCTGTCCCCCAACAGGAGCTACTGGCAGCTCCTTAACTACTGCTCTATCAGGTGCTCTAGCTGCAGCACGTGCTCCTTATCAGCCTCTACACCGGCCCCTAGCAACACCGGCTCCGGGGCAGCGCCATCAGTAACTGTATCTCATATCCTCACCATTTGTGAGAGAATAGAAGACAAAGGCTCAAACTCCTAGATCAACAAACTTGCATGATAGGAATGAAAGAAGTGAAATTATTCTAATTATTTCGTAGCCTCACGAAGATAGGCACAGGCGTCTCCATACCGATCCGCAAGACTACAAAACTCGCTTATGATTTGTAGCACCTATGAACCTAGAGCTTTGATACACACTTGTCACGACCCCAATTTCCCTCCGTAGGTGTAACGACCCGGCCGGTCGTTTCATGTGTTACCGCTCCGTTTTCCCCAATTCTGCTTCTTATTGTCTTGTTCAACTGTATTATGTGTTTTCGGGTTGGTTGGCTCGAGTTCGGAGAGGTTTTGGTTAGGTTTGAGACACTTAGTCTCTTTCGAGAAACCTTATGTCGGAAAAGTCAACCGGATGTTGACATATGTAAAATAGGGCTCGAATGTAACTTCCGATGATTCAGATAGCTTCAGGAGGTGATTTGAGACTCAGAAGTGTGATCGGAACGTGTTTTGGAGGTCCGTAGTAGATTTAGGCTTGAATTGGCGAAATTGGAATTTTTGCATTTTCCGGTTGATAAGTGAGATTTTGATATAGGAGTCGGAATGGAATTCTGGGAGTTGCAGTAGGTTCGTTGTGTCATTTGGGATGTGTGTGCAAAATTTTAGGTCATTCGGACGTGGTTTGGTAGACTTTTTGATCAAAGGCGGAATTCGGAAGTTTTAGAGTTCTTAGGCTTGAATCCGATGTGTTTTGGTTGTTTCGATGTTGTTTGAGGTGTTTTGAAGATTGGTATAAGTTTGGATGGTGGTTTGTTGACCGCAAAAGCGGTACCGAAGGAGCGTGATTTGGACCGCAGGTCCGAAAAGCCTAGGCCAGAAGGTATAAAAGACTTCCTTCGCGATTTTTGAGTTATTCTTCACCATTTGCATGCGGGTTTGAGCTTGGGGTAGCTATTTGAAGAGGGATTTCAAGGGGATTTAATAGAGGTAAGGTTTTTGGACCCTAAATTCATTTCTATGGTGTTATTTCACTGATTTGGCTTGAAAATTAATGGAAATTAAGGGTTAAAAATTGGAAAATTAGGGTTTGAGATTAGAGACCTTTGAGTAAGGGTTTGAGGGGTCATTTGTGGTCAGATTTTAATACTTTTGATATGTATGAACTCGTGGGGAGATAAGAAGTCTATTGATGTAAATTTTAGCGAATTCCGAGATGTGGGCCCGGGGGTCGGGTTGGACCAATTCTGGGATTTTTGGTTTAATTTGATTATTTTCGCATGGGCTTCGTTCCCTTAGCTTATTCTAATGTTATGATTCTGATTTTGGGTAGATTCGACGCGAGTTAAAAGGCCGAGGCAAGAGGCAAAGGCGTCGCGGAGTAGTATTACATCCGGTTTGAGGTAAGTAACCATTGTAAATCTGGAACTGAGGGTATAAAACCCCGATATTTCGTATTGTTTGATGAATGAGGTGACGCACATGCTAGGTGACAAGCGTGTGGGCGTGCACCGGTAGGGATCGTGACTTGGTCCGTCCCATAGAGACTATTAAGCCGTGTATTTGATTTGAAATCGTATGATATCACGTATTTTAGAGATTGATACCATGTTATGGGCTGTATGCCATGTTTGGGGCCTTGTGACGACCTGTTGAGACCCTTAGGGGCATTTTTACTGTTTTCCTCACTCTATTTGTTTGAAAGAATATCCTCAGTCATGTTTTGCATGTTTATTGTTTAAACCTGGTTTTATCACTCTACTTCTTAAATGTGAAAAACTGTTTGGGCTGAGTTTTCCTGATTTACACTGTTATGCCCGAGTGGCTGTGAGGTTAATGACTGGGAGAGGTTGAGGGTCTAATCGTGAGGATTGTATATATATTATGGATCGGGCTGCACGACGCAGTAGTATTATATGTATATATTACGGATCGGGCTGCATGCCACAATGATACTTATATGGATCGGGCTGTACGCCGCAGCGATATGACGCTTGGGCTGTAGGAGCCCCTCCGGAGTCTATACACCCCCAGTGTGCGTAGTCGACTATAAACTATGGATCGGGCTGCACGCCGCAATAATTATTATGATTATGGCTATTATCAGATAATATTGAGCATGAGTGTTGTGTGTGAGTACTTTGTGACGAGAGTTGAGTCACGGGTGACCGAGAGGCTTGCCTGAGAGGCTATATTTGTGAGTGATACCTTGCCCGAGGGGCCCATTTATGACACTCTTGCTGATTTCACTCTTCCTTTTATAATGCGCCTCTTTTGAAAACTGCTAAGTAAATGATTTCAAAGTGTTTCAATTTAAATTGAAGTTTTACGAAGTAACTGGCTTTTAAATTGTTGAGCTTGACTTGATATTTTATTGTATACTTTTATATATTATTTTTATCCGCTCGTCACTGCACTCAGACCTTATTTACTTTAGTTACTTACTGAGTTGGCGTACTCACGTTACTCCCTGCACCTTCTGTGTAGATTCAGGTGCCCGAGCGGTAGAGTGAGGGTTCCCAGCATTTTCAGAGCTTATTGGAGACTGCAAGGTAGCTGCACAGCGTCCACGACCCTGCTTTCCTCCTTCCTATCCTTGTTTTCCGTATTTTTAGACTTATCATGTATTAGACAGTCGGGCTGGTTGTATTTAGAGGCTCTAGACTTGTGACACCAGATGGTTGTGCTGTGTTTGGTTTGTTGTTATACTGTCTTTCCGCATATTTCAGTGAATTAAATATTTCTCTTGCAAATTTGAAGCTTAATAAGTATTAGCAAAATGGTTTATTAAAAGGAATTTACTGTGGTTAATTTTTTGGGTTGGCTTGCCTAGTATGTGATAGGCGCCATCACGACCGGGGTAAGTGGGGTCGTAAAAAGTTGGTATCAGAGCCTTGGTTACATAGGTCTCGCGAGTCATGAGCCGGTTTAGTAGAGTCTTGCAGATCGGTACAAAGACGTCTGCACTTATCCTCGGGAGGCTGTAGAACCTTTAGGAAAAACTTCTCATTCTTGAATTCCTGTCGTGCGAATCTGTTGATTCTAGTACTAAACTTCTATTATTCTATTCTCTCACAGATGGTGAGGACACGTGCTACCGATCAGGATGGACGACCACTAGTACCACCAGTTGGGGCCACTAGGGGCCGAGGCCGTGGTAGGGGCAGGGGTGTAGCCCGCACAGTAGCTAGGGCAGCACCTGCAGATCCACCAACTGCCCCAGTTCAGGATCAGGTCCCAGTTGCGGACGCTCCAGTAGCACCAGCTCAGGTACCGACCGTGCCTATTTTGATTCCGGGCCTTCAGGAGGCTCTAGCTCAGATTCTATCAGTGTGCACTGGTTTGGCTCAGGCGGTCTAAGTTACTATGACCGCAGCTACTTCTCAAGCTAGGGAAGACACTCAGACTCCCGCCGCCCGCACACCCGATCAGGTTGTTCAGGGGGCTGCTCAGGGTTATGTAGCTCCAACTATGCCAGAGGACGAGCATCGTAGATTGGAGAGGTTTGGCAGACTCCAGCCACCTACTTTCAGTGGTGCAGAGGGCGAGGATGCCCAGGGTTTCTTGGATAGATGTCCGCGGGTATTTTGGAGACCAATTGGGTCGCATTCACGAATTTTTAGTTTACGGGAGCCTCCTTCACTTGGTGGGAGGCTTAGAGAGGCGTAGGCCTGTTGGTGCGACGCCTCTTACTTGGCAGTAGTTCTCCGCTCTCTTTTTGGAGAAGTATATGCCACAGTCCCGCAGGGAGGAGCTGCGTAGTTCAAGCAGTTGCAATAGGGGGATATGACTGTTACACAGTACGAGATGAGGTTCTCTAAGTTAGCTCGCTATGCTGTCTGGTTGGTTCACACAGATCGAGAGAGGATCAGGAGGTTCGTTGATGGCCTCACATATCAGCTTCGGATTCTCATGACTAGGGAGAGGGTGTCAGGTGCTAATTTTGAGGAGGTTGTTGACATCGCCCATGAGATTGAGTCAGTTCGTCGCTAGGAGCGAGAGGAGAGGGAGGCCAAAAGGCCTCGGGGATCTGGTAGCTATGGTGGTGCTCCTTCGAGGGGTCAGTTATAGCACGACAGAGGTCATCCATTCATGCATGCTCAGTTAGCTCGCCCAGGTTATCATGGGGCATCGTCGGGTCATGGGTCTCACATCTCTCATCAGGGACATTCATCACTCAGTGCCCTTCTGGTCCAGAGTTTGTCCCGTTCTCCATCAGTTCAGGGCTCTTCTATGCCAGGTGTATCTGCTAGTCATCCTAGAGCTAGGGGTTCCTTTCATTCCCCGTCTCCAGCACTGGGGAGTTGTTATGAGTGTGGAGAGTTTGGGCATATGAGGAGGCAGTGACCTCGTCTTCTTGAGGGTTCGTCTCAGCAGAGGGGTCAACCCTCGACTTCAGCTCCAGTCACTTCACTACCCGCTCAGGCAGCTAGTCGTGGGAGTCAGTCAGCTAGGGGTCGCCCAAGAGGGGGAGGTCGATCAGGTGGTGGTCAGGCCCGTTTCTATGCACTTCCATCTAGACCCGATGCTGTTGCTTCAGATGCGGTGATTACAGGTATTATCTCAGTCTGCCGCAGAGATGCCTCTATGTTATTTGATCCTGGCTCTACATTCTCTTATGTGTCATCTTATTTTGCCCATTATTTGGATACGCCCTGCGAGTCTCTCATTTCTTCTGTTCATGCCTCTACTCCGGTGGGCGATACTATTGTGGTAGACCGTGTGTACCGGTCGTGTGTTGTGTCTATTGGGGGTCTGGAGACCCGAGTGGACCTTCTATTGTTATTTATGGTAGACTTCGATGTGATTGGGCTTGGATTGGTTATCTCCATGTCGGGCTATTCTGGACTGTCATGCCAAGATGGTGGCGTTAGCTATGCCGGGTGTGCCATGGATTGAGTTGCGAGGTCTGTCTGATTATGTTCCCAGTAGGGCAATCTCATTCTTGAAGGCCCAACGTATGGTTGAAAAGGGTTGTCCTTCATACTTAGCATTTGTGAGGGATGTCAGTGCAGAGACTCTCAACATTGATTCTGTTCCAGTTGTGAGAGATTTTCCAGATGTGTTTCCTGCAGACCTACCGGGCATGCCACCGGATAGGGATATCGATTTTTGTATTGATCTGGTGCCGGGCACTCAGCCCTTTTCTATTCTATCGTACCGTATGGCACCGGCGGAGTTGAAGGAGTTAAAGGAGCAGCTTCAGGAACTCCTTGATAAGGGGTTTATTCGGCCTAGTGTTTCGCCTTGGGGTGCGCCTGTCCTATTTGTGAAGAAGAAGGATGGTACGATGAGGATATGCATTGATTGCAGGTAGTTGAACAAGGTTACAATTAAGAACAAGTATCCCCTACCTCGCATTGATGATTTGTTTGACCAGCTTCAGGGAGCGAGAGTGTTGTCCAAGATTGATCTTCGTTCAGGTTATCACCAGTTGAAGTTCAGGGACTCGGATATTCTCAAGACAGATTTCAGGACCCGTTATGGTCATTATGAGTTCTTGGTGATGTCTTTTGGGCTGACCAATGCCACAGCTGCGTTCATGCATTTGATGAACAGTGTGTTTCAGCCTTATCTCGACTCATTTGTCATAGTTTTCATTGACGATATTCTGGTGTATTCGCGTAGTCAGGAGGAGCACGCGGAGCATTTGAGAGTCGTGTTGCAGAGATTGAGGGAGGAGAATCTTTATGCAAAGTTCTCCAAGTGTGAGTTTTGGCTCAGTTCAGTGGCTTTCTTGGCGCACGTGGTGTCCATCGAGGGTATTCGGGTTGATCCAAAGAAGGTAGAAGCGGTTCAGAGTTGGCCCAGACCGTCCTCAGCTACAGAGGTTCGCAGTTTTCTTGGTTTGGCAGGTTATTACCGCCGGTTTGTTGAGGGCTTTTCATCTATCGCATCGCCCTTGACCAAGCTGACTCAGAAGGGTGCTTTATTCAGGTGGTCGGATGAGTGTGAGGAGAGCTTTCAGAAGCTCATTATACTCTTCAGAGCGGTTGGCAGATATCTATATCCGGGAGATTGTTTGTTTGCATGGTGTCCCGGTTTCCATCATTTCGAATAGGGGCACTCAGTTTAATTCACAGTTTTGGAGGTCTGTACAGCGAGAGTTGGGTACTCAGGTTGAGTTGAGCATAACTTTTCACCCTCAGATGGACGGGCAGTCCGAGCACACTATTAAGATATTGGAGGACATTTTGCGCGCTTGTGTCATTGATTTTGGAGGGTCATGGGATCAGTTTCTACCGTTCGCAGAGTTTGCTTATAACAACAGTTACCAGTCGAGTATTCAGATGGCTCCATATGAGGCTTTGTATGGGAGGCGGTGTAGATCTCCAGTTGGTTGGTTTGAGCCGGGTGAGGCTAGACTATTGGGTACAGACTTGGTGCAGGATGCTTTAGATAAGGTGAAGGTGATTCAGGAGAGGCTTCAAACAGCGCAGTCGAGACAAAAGAGTTATGATGACAGGAAGGTTCGGGATGTGTCCTACATGGTTGGTGAGAAGGTTCTGTTGAAGGTTTCACCCATGAAGGGTGTTATGAGGTTTGGGAAGAAAGGTAAATTGAGTCCTCGGTTCATTGGGCCTTTTGAGGTGCTTCGGAGGATTGGGGAGGTGGCTTTTGAGCTTGCATTGCCACCCAGCCTATCGAGCGTGCATCCGATATTTCATGTTTCTATGCTCCGGAAGTATATTGGGGATCCGTTTCATGTTTTGGACTTCAGCACGGTTCAGTTAGATGATGATTTGACGTATGATGTGGAGCCAATAGCTATTTTTGAGCGGCAGGTTCGAAAGTTGAGGTCAAAGGATATAGCTTCAGTGAAAGTGCAGTGGAAAGGTCAGCCCGTGGAGGAGGCTACCTGGGAGACCGAGCGGGAGATGCGGAGCAGATACCCTCACCTATTCAAAGCTTCAGGTATGTTTCTTGACTCGTTTGAGGACGAACGTTTGTTTAAGAGGGGGAGGATGTAACGACCCGGCAGGTCGTTTCATGAGTTACCGCTCTGTTTTCCCTATTTCTGCTTCTTATTGTCTTGTTCAGCTGAATTATGTGTTATCGGGTTGGTTGGCTCGGGTTCGGAGAGGTTTTGGTAAGGTTTGAGACACTTAGTCTCTTTCGAGAAAGCTTAAGTTGGAAAAGTCAACCGGATATTGACTTATGTGAAATAGGGCTCGGATGTAAATTCCGATGATTCGGATAGCTTCGGGAGGTGATTTAGGACTTAGGAGTGTGATCGGCACGTGTTTTGGAGGTCCGTAGTAGATTTAGGCTTGAATTGGCGAAATTGGAATTTTGGCATTTTCCGGTTGACAGGTGAGATTTGATATAGGGTTGGAATCCGGGAGTTACAGTAGGTCCGTTGTGTCATTTGGGATGTGTGTGCAAAATTTCAGGTCATTCGGACGTGGTTTGGTAGACTTTTTAATCAAAGGCGAAATTTGGAAGTTTTAGAGTTCTTAGGCTTGAATCCGATGTGCTTTGGTTGTTTCGATGTTGTTTGAGGTGTTTTGAAGATTGGATGGTGGTATATGACTTGTTTGAGCTTTTGGTTGGGGTCCCAGGGGCCTCGGGGTGACATTGGATGGTTGTCGGAAAATTAAGAGTTGGGGTTTGCAGCTGAAGTTCTAGGACTGCTGTCATAACCGCATTTGCGGTTGAGAGGCCGCAGGTGCGACCCTCGCAGATGCGGAAAGCAAGTCGCAGAAGCGGAATGGACCATGGGGAGCTGGAACTGCAGAAGCGGCTAGGTGAGCGCACCTGCGATAGCGCAAGTGCGGGTGTCTTATCCAAGATGCGGAACTTGGACTCTTAAGTGAAAACCGCAGAAGCGGTTGGTGGACCGCAGAAGCGGTACTGCAGGAGCGTGATTTGGACCGCAGGTGCGAATAACCTGGGCCAGAAGGTATAAAAGACTTCCTTCGCGATTTTTGAGTTATTCTTCACCATTTGCATGCGGGTTTGAGCGTGGGGGAGCCATTGAAGAGGGATTTCATAGAGGTAAGGTTTTTGGACCCTAAATTCGTTTCTATTGTGTTATTTCACTGATTTGGCTTGAAAATTAATGGAAATTAAGGGTTAAAAATTGGGAAATTAGGGTTTGAGATTGGCGACCTTTGAGCAAGGGTTTGAGGGGCCATTTGTGGTCGAATTTTAATACTTTTGATATGTATGAACTTGTGGGGATATAAGGAGTCTATTGATATAAATTTTATCGAATTTCGAGATGTGGGCCCGGGGGTCGGGTTTGACCAATTTCGAGATTTTTGGTTTAATTTGATTATTTTCGCATGGGCTTCGTTCCCTTAGCTTTTTCTAATGTTATGATTCTGATTTAGGGTAGATTCGACGCGAGTTGAGGCCGAGGCGAGAGGCAAAGGCGTCGCGGAGTAGTATTTCATCCGGTTTGAGGTAAGTAACCATTGTAAATCTGGAACTGAGGGTATAAGACCCCAGTATTTCGTACTGTTTGATGAATAAGGTGACGCACATGCTAGGCGACAAGCGTGTGGGCGTGCACCGGTACGGATCGTGATTTGGTCCGTCCCATAGCGACTACTAAGTTGCGTATATGATTTGAAATCATATGATATCACGTATTTTAGAGACTGATACTATGTTATGGGCTGTATGCCATGTTTGGGGCCTTGTGCCGTCCTGTTGAGACCCTTAGGGGCTTTTTTACTGTTTTCCTTACTCTATTTGTTTGAAATCATATTATCAGTCATGTTTTGTCTGTTTATCGTTTAAACCTTGTTTTATCACTCTACTTCTTAAATGTGAAAAACTATTTGGGCTGAGTTTTCTTGATTTACACTGTTATGCCCGAGTGGCTGTGAGGTTAATGACTGGGAGAGGTTGAGTATCTAATCGTGAGGATTATATATATATATATATGTATATATATATATATATATATATTATGGATAGGTCTGCACGACGCAGCAATGTTATATGTATATATTACGGATCAGGCCGCACGCCGCAGCGATACTTACATGGATCGGGCTGCACGCCGCATCGATATATATATATATATTGGATCGGGCTGCAGCCGCAGCAATATGACGCTTGGGCTGTAGGAGCCCCTCCGGAGTCTGTACACGCCCAGTGAGCGTAGTTGACTATAAATTATGGATCGGGCTGCACGCCGCAGCGATTATTATGATTATTACTATTATGAGAAAATATTGTGCCTGATTACTGAGTGTGAGTACTGTGTGACGAGAGTTGAGTCACGGGTGACCGAGAGGCTTGCCCGAGAGGCTATATTTGTGAGTGATACCTTGCCCGAGGGGCCCATTTATGACATTCTTGCTGATTTCACTCTTCCTTTTATAATGAGCCTCTGTTGAAAACCGCTAAGTAAATGATATCAAAGTGTTTCAATTTAAACTGAAGTTTTACGAAGTAACTGGCTTTTAAACTGTTGAGTTTGACTTGTATATTCTGGCTTTTATTGTGTTGTATACTTTTATATATGATTTTTAACTACTCGTCACTGTACTCAGACCTTATTTACTTTATTTACTTACTAGTTGGCGTACTCACGTTACTCCCTGCACCTTGTGTGCAGATTCAGGTGCCCGAGCGGCAGAGTGAGGGTTCCCAGCATTTTCGGAGCTTATCGAAGACTGCAAGGTAGCTGCACGACGTTCGCAGCCCTGCTTTCCTCCTTCCTATCCTTGTTTTCCACATTTTTAGACTTATAATGTATTAGACAGTCGGACTGGTTGTATTTAGAGGCTCTAGACTTGTGACACCAGATGGTTGGGTTGTGTTTGGTTTGTTGTTATACTGTCTTTCCGCACATTTCAGTGAACTAAATATTTCTCTTGCAAATTTAAAGCTTAATCAATTTTAGCAAAATGGTTTATTAAAAGGAATTTACTGTGGTTAATTGTTTGGGTTGGCTTGCCTAGTATTGCGATAGGCGCCATCACGACCGGGGTAAGTGGGGTCGTGACAGTAGGATGTCGTGATGACACCTAATCACTAAGACTAGGTAAAAACACTTAGTGAATTAAATGATAGAATTTAACCAGAAACAACTATTAAGCATGCAACTGAAATTTCTATAGTAAACCAATAATCCTAAGTGCAATATAATACTCAAAACCGTTAGTACAAGACATAACATCTATAGAGTTTACTAGGAAAATTTTCTAATTCCGGAACAAAAATAGACAGTACAAGTACAATATCAGAAGGTGACATCGAGGCCTGCGTACGCGACGACGGGTATACCTTGAGTCTCCACAGAAAAACCTGAACACCTAGCTTGTGATCAACCAACTCCAAAGTACCTGGATTTGCAAAAAAATGTGCAGAAAGCGTAGCATGAGTACACAACAACGGTATCGAGTAAGTATCAAGACTAACCTCAGTGGAGTAGTAACGAGGGACAGTGAAGACACCTACCAGACATAACAACCAGTACAAGTATGAATGTGAAACTAACAGGGAAACAATGTCAATATAAAGCTAGTCATGGTAAAGATAACAGAACAGTACTCGCAATAAAATACAAGAAACAACGATTAGCAATAGGGAACAACAAGGTATTAATGTTGCAGAGTAAGCTGAATACCGTTGAAGTCCGGTGAAACCAAGTAAAGGGAACAAGTATCAACTCAATAAGAGCAACCACTTCCACACAAGATTTGTTCAAGGGTTTCCCTGAGGTACTTCACCTCATAATCACATTTCACGGGTCCCAATTCATTAACCCAAATCACTTGGCATCTTGTGCCCATATTACAATTCATAACCGTACGGACGACTCACGCTCCAAGGGAGTGACAATATCTCATATCCGCACGGACAACTCATGTGTCAGCAATAACAATGACCTTTGACCGCACAGACAACTCACGTGCCAATAGAACAACTCTCACATAGAAGGCAAGTAAACGAGACTACATTGATGTTCTTAATGTCAATACCACACAAGAGGGGGGTAATTTGTATGGTACCCAATTTTCGCTTTAGAAGAACCTGGTTCTTCTAGGTGTACTTACTATTACTGTTTGCGGAATTAAGAGTGCATAAAATAAAGAACACAGAGATTTTTACGTGGAAAACACCTGCTCAAAGGGTGAAAAAACCACGACCTACTACTCAGTAGGATTTTCCTAAACTTCCACTAAAATCACTGAGCCAAAACAGCATTTACAAAACTCTTGTAAACCTAAGGATCAAACTCTAATCCCAGTGTAGCACACAGCCTCAACTGTTGCGACACCTTCAAGTTAACTCTAACTTGAATACTCAAAGTACCTAATAAAATTGCTTCTATGAAAGCTGGAAAGGTACAACTTTAAAACACCTACTACAATTGAACTAAAATAAAAGAAAGACACAATGGAATTGGTTCTTCTATCTTGTCCAAGTAGCTTCGGGAACGCACACTTGAATCTCACATAAATTGCTTGCAAAACTGCCTCGCTCTTTTGCTCTCAATTTAGTTTAACTTCTGCGTTTGTGCAATACCTGTAAAAAACAATCACTGTTATTTAATAAGTTAGTAATCAGAGTTTGATTGAGACTCAATTGTTGATCTTCCATCGAAGTTGAGTCCTTGAACAATACAAACTCCAACCCTATCCTTTATCGGATTGTGTCCTCTTCTCATGAGAAGACTTTCTTCCCTCATCCAATATGCACCTTTTCGATTAGTTCAGGAGATATTGCTGCTTGATCACTGAGACTTATCTCCTTCACGTGTATCTCACATGTCTAGGTTGATAGATACTGTGCCTCACATGATGGACCTGGTCCATGACTGAGTTCATTTGTCATTCTTCAAAACTTCACCTGAACTTGGGCCAACATACATGTAAATGGTTCATAACATCAAGATTCGTCCTCTTAACCCGACATGGGCTATTAATTACATGTACGCTTGTGTAATTGTTCTATCACAACTCAATTCAACAAGTACGAGTAGAGACAACGAATGGCACATAGGAAACAATCACCACGAAACATAAAATGTATAACTCACACAAGGTAGGCATACCAGTACACGAATATCGTCAATTACAATGCTCCCAGACCATCACAAGTCATCACAAACCATTCCCCGACCTAGACCACCTTGTCTCGCCACGTGCGCAACAATAAAGTAAATGCCCGCCTTTTCTTGCCGCACGCGCATAATAATATTGCCGCCTTGTCAAGCCACATGCGCAAACCTACATATATATAGCCCACGTTGTCACGCCACATTTACAAATATCAATAATAACAATACAATGGAGAACTCACGTGCGAACACCCTGACAATCCTCTCAACAATACTACGTGTGTTAAAAACATGACAACACAATATAAGATCTTTCATCACATGTGCCCATATGCCAAAACTTTTCCTCAAAACAATTTCAATACCACAACCACGCATAGCCCTCGACTCAACAACACTGAGTACAACAACAACAACAACAATAACACGAGAGTACGACAAGTAAATCAACACAAGAACTATGGAACACAAAGAAACGGAAGAACGAGCTCACAACGAAAGACACAACAGATAATAATGGTTTCAACAAGAATAACTCAAAAAGGGGAGAGATAATGTGTAACAATGATTCCACATAAGTACAACTCGAGGATAAGAGAGATAGCATGAATCAATGATTCCAAATAAGGATATTCAACAATGAAAAAGATAACAATAACTTCAATTAAAGTTAAGCAATTACGGAAAAGACAACAATAACTTCAATTAAGGTCAAGCAATTACGGAAACAATAATCGTAACATCAATTAAGGTTAAGAAATTACGAAAAAGACAACAATAACTTGAATTATAGAAAAAATAACAATAACTTCAATTAAGATTAAGCAATTACGAAAGAGACAGCATGGCAATAAAAGAGGTGACTACTTCAATTAAGACACATAAGAGTTTATTGGCAATAAATGACCTTCTCGTGTGAAACAACCTCCGGACGGCTCAAATATAGCCAAAAGAACTTGACATCATAAATAAAAATCATAGGAAACGATTCCGGATAATAAAGCTTCGATCTTGAAAAAAAATAAGAAGTCAACTCAAAAAGTCAACCCCGGGCCCACATCTAGGAACCCGACAAAAATTACTCAAATCCGACCTCAAATCGCCTTCAAATCTCCAAAGTTAGTCTAAGAAGTTTTCAAAAATTTTCCCAAATATCCAGCTTAAATCATTAATTAAATGATGAAAATAACAATGGATTCATGAAACATAATAAAATTTGGGTAAAGAAAACTTACCCAATGAATTGCTTGGAAAACCCACAAAAAAATCGTCACTAACCGAGCTCCCTAGGTCCAAAAATGAGTAATGAAATCAAACCCTTGATTTTTACCTTTCTGCCCAGCACTTCCGCATTTGCGGACTCACAATTGCAGATGCGAAGCCACATCTGGCGAATAATCATCGCAGATGCGCAAACAACAAAAATCCCATCAGACCGCACCTCCGTCCAAGACATTGCATCTGTGGTGTCACTTCTAGGAACCTTGAAGCGCACTTGTGCAGTCGCTTTTGCGACAAAAACTGTGCATCTGAGGAACCATTCAATCCAGCTCAAACTCACACCTGAGCATAAACACTCGCACCTGCGGAGCCGCATATGCGGCAGTTCCATCGCAGATGCGAAAAACCTCAACTCCCCATCAGCTCGCTTCTATGCCCTCACATCCGCACCTCCGACCATCACACCTTCGCCCAGTGGTCCGCAGGTGCCACCACACCAGATCTCATACCAAACCAACCTCACCCAAGATGATCCAAATGATCCAAAACACGCCCGGTGCCCCCGGGACCTTGTCCGAACATAGCAACAAGTTCCATAACATAACACGGACTTACTCGAGACCCCAAATCACATCAAACAAGATCGAGACTATGAATCGCACCTCAAATCAAGCTTAATGAACTTTCAACTTCTGCAACTCGTGCCGATTCGCATCATCAACCCAAATAACCTCAAATTTCGCATGCACATCCAAAGTGACATAATAGAGCTAATCCAACTCTCAGAATCGCAATCCGAGCCCGATATCAATAAAGTCAACTCCTGGTCAAACCTCTCAACCTTCCAAATCTTCAACTTTCCAATTTTCACCAAAATGCATCAAATTAGACTACGGACCTCCACATACAAATTCAGACACACGCCTAAATCACCATACGAAGTTATTGAAATCATCAAAACACCATTTCGGAGTCGTCTACACAAAAGTCAAATTCGGTCAACTCTTTTCACTTAAACTTCTAAAACAAAAATTGTTCTTTGAAATCAATCCCGAATCATCCGAAAAACTAAACTCGACCGCACACGCAAGCCATAACACATAATACGAAACTGCTTGAGACCTTAAGTCACCGAATGAGATGCTAATTATCAAAACCATCGGTCGGGTCATTACAAACAAACTTAATTACATTTGCATGATTTATAGTAGTAAGTATGTCATCAACATACACCAAGACATAGATCGTAATTGCCAATTTCTCAATATGAATAAAGAGATATCATACTCGAATTTTTAAAATCCCATATGCTGCAAGTGAGACTTAAGTGCCTCGTACCAAGATCGTGGAGCTTGTTTCAGCCCATAAATTACCTTATTAAGGCGGTACACATGCGAAGGAAAATTAGAATTAATGAATCCTTTTAGCTGAGCCATAAACACATGTACCTCTATGTCACCTCGCAAGAATGCGTTGTTCACGTCGAGCTGATGAACGGGACAGTTATGTTGTACTTCTATGGAAAAAATAATATAAACCGTGGTTGATTCAACAACTAGATTGAATGTCTCATAAAAGTCCAGGACCGAACGTTGAGTGAATCCTTTGACAATTAGGCGCGTTTTGTATCTGTCGATAGAGTCATCTGCTTTTCTTTTGATCGGTATAATCATTTGCAATCAACCATATTTTTGAGCGGTCATGTGGTACAAAGTCCCAAGTATTATTACTTATTAGGGCCTCATATTCTGCTTGCATGGCTTTCTTTCACTCTTCATATTTTCTGGCTTGTTTGAAAGCAGTAGGTGTAGGAGAAAGGCGTGCTAGGTCGCTGAACTGAAGTTTGGGTTTGAAAATATTATGTTGAGAATGTGTCACCATCTTTGAAGGTGTAAGTTCGACAAGGGTTGGTGGGTTTCTTGTGATAGTGTTACTTGGTTCGACTGGATGTGGAGGGGAAGAATACATGAGTTTGGTTATGGGTTCTCTTGTTGTTTAGCAGCAGGTATTGTGAGGGAGGTTAGGGGGAATGATATATTTAATAAAGATTTTTTTTTCAAAGAATTCAGAAGAGGTGTTATAGTAGAAAAAGGATTTGAGGAAGCATGCTTACCTTGAAACTTGGAGATCACATATTCTCGGGCGCAGTTGGTGGACTCATCAAGTTGGTCACGTAACTTTTGGCTTGGAGATGTGTTTTATTAGGAATCTTTCCTCGTAAGAGAATATGGAGATGGCAGTGAGTGCATAAGGTTATGATACTCTTTGTGTTAGATCGTTGTAATATCCTTAAATGAGTTGGATTCTATCACTTTCGATTTTAGAGTGGAAATATTTTTCTTTAGGTGGGAGAACATGTTATTCTCAATAAATTGGACATCATGAATAATGAAAATTTTAGAGCTAACTGAATCATAACAAATATGGTCATGAAGTATTTAGGATATTCATAATAACACATGGGGAGGATTTTGGTTGAAGTTTATATTGAGTGTATGGTTTAAGCCAGGGATAACATAGACAACGAAAAATGGTTAGAGAGAAATATTTCGAGTGCCCAAATAATTTTTGAAAGGTGAGTCATTATTTAGGCCAGGGGTGGGTTGTTTATTCATGAAATAAATTGCACGATAATAAGAAAGCGGTCACAGTCAGCTAGTAGTGAGCCTCAGGACCCGCTGCTCTAGGGTACGGGCCGCGGGAGTTGAGCTCCTTCCTCAGCCTGAGATGTGACTAGTGCAAGTGGAATCAACTTGAGATAAGGTACCAAACATGCTCAAGAACCGTGCGGGATATCTAAAGTGCAGGGGTGGCAACAGGCGCCTCGGGGGCCTACCCCCCAACTAGAGCTACTGGTGGATCCTCTGTCGCAGCCCAGGCACGTGCTCTAGCTGTACCATATGCCCCTCTTCGGCCTCTGCCGCGGCCCCGGCCTCTCGCGGCTCTAGTAGCGGGCGCAAATGTCTAGTTGTTGGATCCAGCAGTGCATATCCTCACCATCTGTGAGGTATAAAAAGTCAAAGATTCAGTTTTCGAAGTCAACCAATTCGCACGATAAGAAATCAATAAGTGAAATTTTTTAACAGTTATGTAGCCTCTCGAAGATAGGTACAGACGTCTCTGTACCGATCCGCAAGACTCTACTACACCTACGTATGACTCGTAACACCTATGAACCTTGAGCTCTGATACCAACTTGTCACGACCCCAAATTCCCTATGTAGGACGTCGTGATAGAACCTAGTCTCTACGACTAGGTAAGCCTAATATTTAATAGCAACTTGACAGATTTAATCAAGAAAAGTATTAAAACAAGTCTAATAAAATGATATAATCTTCAGAAATAGAATCTCAACAATACACTCCCCAAGACCGGTGGATATGAGTCATAAGCTCTATAGAGTAAGCTAAAATGTCTACTACATCACTGTCCGGATGAAAACACAACAGAAAGTAAAGATAAAGGAAGGTGACTCCGAGGCGTGCGGATGCCAAGTAGGCATACCTTGAAGACTCCGTAAATCAGCTAACAAACGGTCACTAACGTCCAACACGAGCAGACGTACCTGGATCTGCACAAAAAGATGTGCAGAAGCGTAGTATGAGTATACCACAACAGTACCCAGTTAGTATCAAGCCTAACCTCAGTAGGGTAGTGACGAGGCCAGGTCAATACACCTACTAGGATGTAAATAAACAATATGAAAACATAAGAACGATAATTAATGAAAGGCGGAGAAATAACTGATACGAAACAAGTTAATAGTATGAACTAATACCGGGATTTTAAGTATGGAAATAACATAAAGAGATCAATTAAAGAGAACCATAATAATCTTATACGGACAATAACTGATAGAACAAGGAAGAACAAAACAACAACAAGTATTCCCACCAGAACTCTTTGCAGCATGAGATAAACAACAAGAATCGCAACAAGGTACCACCTCGTGTACAATAAGAATCACAATCAAGGTACCGCCTTGTGTATATATCAAGAATCACAATCGAGGTACAACCTCGTGTATATATCAAGAATTATAACCGAGTTATCGCCTCGTATTCACAATTCACAATTTACAATCTCAATCACAATCTTTCCTTATATCGCAGCATGAGCCTTAGATTTAAATAGGTTTTGAAAACAGTTTTTACGAAATAGGTATGTGCACTTTGGCCACCTTGTAACGCAGTGTGGCTTCACGTAGTTCCTCTACAAGCAACACGCACATAAGTCCCACCTTATGCCGCCGCATGCACATTAACCCCTAGCCTTATACCGCCGCATCCGCGTCAATATTACATCACAATAACAACTCGCACCACAAGTGCTCATATATCACAACTTGCCAACAACAACAATATCAATGTTTCCACAACAATAGCCCATGGCTCTACCACAACGTGTACAAATATTGCAACAACAACAATGAATGCAAAATACTCTACAAGAAAGATGTCTCAGCAATAACAATTTCACCTCAACGTGATAACGGCTTTCACAACCCCAACATCAATAATTCAATAATGAGAGAGATAATGTATAGCTACCAATGGAATAACTCACAGTATTAATACCGTGGGAGATAATATATAGCTCCCACGGTATTAAATAAGAATAACTCACAATTGAAGAGATAATGAATAATAATGCCTTCAAATAATGAAAATCAACAATGAAAGAGATAACATGAACAATAACTTCAAATAAATATAATCAATAAGGGAAGAGATAACATGAACAAGAAAAGAGGCAACAAATTCAACCAAAGCATGAGAGCAATTTATCAAGTAGGATACAGAACAAGTATTAAACAAGTCATTTTAGGGCATGTAAGGATACACTAACACAAGTAAGAATAGATTGACTATGAGAATTTAGAACATGATATGACATTTCAATTAAAGCACGGGAAGAGTCTAAGTAGCCTAAACCAGTCAAATACCACTTACAACCCGTGTACCCGCTCGTCACCTTGCGTACATAGCTTTCACAAAGCACAAAAGACACAACCAATCTCAAATCCTAAGGGGTAGTTCCCCCACACAAAGTTAGGCAAGATACTTACCTCAACTAAGCTAATTCAACTATCGAAAATAGATTTTTCCCTAAAATTCACCTCCACATGGCTTAAATCTAACCAAAATCGACTTAATATCATCAAACAATGCAAGAAAAATCAATTACAATAGATAAAGCTAAGATCTTTACACTTTGTCAAAAAGTCAACCCGAGGCTTGCCCGGTCAAAACCCGCGTCCAATGGTAGATTCCGACTATCCATGACCCCACGAGTTCATATATGTGATTAGTTTCAAAATTCGAGCCCAAATCGACTCTCAAAACTCAAATTCTTATTTTTCAAAAACTTGACAAAGTTTCACAAATTTGCACTTTGATTCAAATGATTTTGATGTTAAAATCTAAGATATATTGATGGAATATGATTGTAAATAGATTAGAATCACTAACCCAAAGTTTGTAGATGAAAATCACCTCTTCAAATCGCCTCTTACCGAGTCTAGGGGTCTAAAAATGAGAGAATGAGTTAAAAATCACGTCTCCCAGCCCTTTATAACAGCTGCAGTTATCACATTTGCGACACAGGGTTCAATTTGCGAAACCTCTGAATTGCGGAACAGGGCTCGCATTTGCAAACCCTGACAACCTCATAAATCTTCGAAATTTCGATAAAGGCTTTGAAATTGCGAGGCTGGATATAATCGCAAAAGCGAACAATTGCTTGCAAATGCGAAACTATCCAAGATCCTGTTGACTTCGGAAGTGCGAAGGGGAAGTTGCAATTGTGGTATCGGTGCCCCCACTGTCATCTTCACAATTGCGATGCTAGTGCTTGGAATTGCGATAACTGAGCACCAGCAACACCAGCAGTTTATTTTCAGTTCAAAACTTTCCGAAACATGTCTGAAACTCATCCGTGCCCTCGGGGTTCCAAACCAAACAGTAACACAAGTCTAAAAACATCGTATAAACTCGCTCCCGTGGTCAAAACATAAAAATAACATCTAATACTACGAATCGAACACTAAATACATGAATTTCAAAGTAAGGTTCAAGAATTTCTAGAGTTACGATGAACGTCTGAATCCTATCAAATCAACTCCAAATGATACCAAATTTTGCAAACAAGTTCTAAATACCATAATCGACTTATTCCAAGTCCCAAAATCAAATTTTGAGCTCGACATCTAAAAGTCAAACTATGGTCAAACTTTTCAACTTTAAATTGCCAAAATTTGGCAAAATAACACAAATCAACCTAGGACTTCCGAAATTAATCCGGGCATACGCTCAAGTTGTGCGTGGTAAAATCGGGGGGTCCAATTTCCCCGTCGTTATGATGCCTTGCGAAAATACTTCCGAAGGCTCGAGACTGGGATCGAGGTTCACCTTCGAGGGCTGTCGATGCTCGACCTCGGAGCCATGCAGACCAACGACTATATTGGGAAAAAGGGGAGTTCCCAAGGCACGCGGCTAGGGCTGACAAAGTCTAGTTGGCTATTCTGAACCCAAATCAGGGTGTCATTCAGCTGTCCCATCCCTATATCTAGGTAATTAATGTATTTTGTACTATGCTGGGATTTCCCTCCTATATTAAGGGAACCCTTGTCATTTTGTAAGGTTATGTTGCTTCAGCTGCTCCATAAGAAATATAGAACAACATTCTCTCTGCTCTCTTACATATTTTCTTGATATTATTACTCTCATTTATTATCTTCATTATTGTTCATCATTTATTGCTTATCATTGGCCATAAAGAGCCTTCTTTGATTTTATCATAGTTGTTAGTCATACTTCGATAATCCTTGATAGCTCACAGTCGAGCCCCGGAATCGACCTCGAGGCCTCGGAATCGGCGAGCTCGAGGCCCCGATTGTTAATCTATCGGTTTGATCATCACCTTACCTTCAACTTTTATTTCGTTTTTAAGTATCCCATACATAGAATCAACTGCTTAACAACTGGCATAAAAATAGATCACGTATTTTTAGAGTCCCATAATCAAATTTAATTTTAATTACCATTTTCACGATAAATAGTTTGGCGCCCACCGTGGGGCTAAAAATAATAGTGATTATTTTCTTGCTGGTTCCATTACACAACGCAAGTTATCTTTTACACCTTTTCTTGTCCAAGATCTTCAATTTAAGGATGAAATGCCTAGCTTAGTAAATAAAGTCGAAAACGACAATCTCGAGAACCACGGAGGGAATGGTATGGCTGTTCCGGGTGCCGGTATACCACCACAGGACCCTATGAACGCACCGGAGCCGACCTCCAAGGATACGACCTCGCGCGACGCCCAATGCATTGACGTTGCTCCTCGCATTCACCGGAAAGTGCGCCAAAAAGTCCCGCGGGAAACTAGGCAAAATCCAACCTGGGAAAAAAAAAGAGATTCCTCAGCATATCGTTCATATGATTACTGTAGGGACCGACATTCACCAAGGGCCCATGATCAAGCGGACAAAAATATCCACCGCAGAAGAAGGGCCGACCCGAGACCGCGTGGCGGAAGACACCCTTGCATTTAGCGAAGAGGATCTCGAGACCTTGGAAGAACCACACAACGACGCGCTGGTAATCTCATTTCTTTTAAGCAACAATTGAGTTAAACGTGTGCTCGTGGATCCAGGCAGCTCGGCCAGCATAATCAGGTCAGAGGTAGTAGAACATCTTGGGCTGCTCGATCGGATAATACCCACCTCACGGGTCCTCTACAAATTCAACATGACTGATGAGGTAACAAAAGGAGAAATTACCATCCCGGTCGACACGTCCGGCACGGTTCAGAACACCGAGTTCCAAGTCATCGGTGGCGACATGAGGTACAATGTATTGCTCGACAGGCCATGGATACACATCATAAGGGCAGTATCATTAACTCTACACCAGATGATAAAATTTCCCACAAAGGATGGCATAACGACCATATATGGAGAACAGCAGGCGGCGAAAGAAACGTTCGCGGTTTGCCATGAGGTGCCGACCCTCGCTCACCCAACCTTGGATGAGTCTAGGAGCATAAAGACCCCCGAGGACGATGAAGAAGACTTCTTCGCTCCTCGAACTTTTGTTGCCCCCGAAGAGTCGGATGCAACAAAATCTACAATCGAAGATCTAGAGCACACTGTTTTGATCGAACACCTACCAGATCGTAAGGTATACCTGGGAACGGGATTAAGCCCCAAACTCAGAAAGGAATTCATTCAATTTCTTATTAACAATAACGACTGTTTCGCTTGGTCCCACTTAGATATGACAGGAATTATGCCGGAAATAACCTCCCACCGACTGAGTGTCGACCCCAGGTTTAAACCGATGAAGCAGAAAAGGAGACCATAGTCCGAGGTAAAACACGCATTCATCAAGGAGGAGATAATGAAACTTCTTAAAATAGGGTCTATCAGAGAGGTAAAGTACCCCGAATGGCTAACCAACGTAGTAGTGGTACCATAGTAGTGGTACCCAAAAAGGGAACTAAGCTAAGAATATGCGTAGATTATAGAGACTTAAATAAGTCGTGTCCCAAGGATTCATTCCCATTGCCTAACACCGATCGTCTCATCGATGCTACGGCCGGCCACGAGACTCTCACCTTTCTCGATGCCTACTCGGTGTATAATCGAATTCAGATGAACCCCGAGGATAGGGAGAAGACTTCATTCGTCACGAAATATGGGACCTACTGTTATAATGTAATGCCCTTCGGACTAAAAAACGTAGGGGCTACGTACCAGCGTTTAGTTATTAAAATGTTCGAGCATCAAGTAGGCAAATCCATGGAAGTTTATATTGATGATATGCTAGTTAAGTCCCTGCGCGCAGAGGACCATTTGACTCATTTGCAGGAAACATTCGACATCCTCAGAAGTTACAACATGAAGCTCAATCCAGAGAAATGTGCCTTCGGAGTAGGTTCGGGCAAATTCCTAGGCTTCATGGTATCAAACAGGGGGATCGAGATTAACCCCGATAAAATCAAGGCCATCGAGGAAATCACGGTGGTAAATAATGTACAGGCCGTCCAACGGCTGACAGGGCAAATAGCGGCTCTAGGCAGATTCATATCAAGGTCATCCGACAGAAGCCATCATTTCTTCTCTTTACTCAAAAGGAAAAACAACTTTGAATGGACTCCAGAATGCCAACACGCCTTAGCGGAGTTGAAACGATATCTGACTATCCGGCCTCTGCTCCATACGCCAAATGAGGACAAAATACTAAATCTATACCTGGCCGTATCAGAAATAGCGGTAAGCGGCGTGCTGGTTCGACAAGAGCAAGGTACGCAATTTCCTATTTATTATGTAAGCCGGACCCTGGGGGATGCCGAAACTATCTATCCGCACCTAGAAAAATTGGCTCTCGCGTTAATAAGCGCCTCGCGAAGATTAAAGCCCTATTTTCAATGCCACCGTATTTGCATTCTAACAACATATCCTCTCCGGAGCATATTGCATCAACCCGAGCTATCGAGCCGATTGGCCAAATGGGCCATCGAACTTGGGGGGTATGATGTAGAATATCAACCTCGAACGACCATCAAGTCCCAAATTCTGGCGGACTTCGTGGCCAATTTTTCGCTCTCCCTCGTGCTTGAGGTAGAAGAGGAACTTTTACTAAAATCAGGCACATCTAACGGGGCATGGACCCTGTTCACCGACGGCGCCACAAACGTGAGAGGATTCGAACTCGGTATAGTCCTGAAACCACCTACGGGCAGCATAATCAGGCAATCTATAAAAACTGCAAAATTGACTAACAATGAAGCCGAGTACGAGGCTATGATTGCAGGTTTAGAACTGGCCAAAAGCTTGGGAGCTGAGACCATAGAGACAAAATATGATTCACTCCTGGTAGTAAACTAGGTGAATGGGAGCTACGAAGTCCAGGAGGATAGGATGCAGAGATATTTGGATAAAATCCAAGTCACATTACGTCGCTTCAAAGAATGGACCTTGGTCCACGTGCCTCGACAGCAGAATAGCAAGGCCGATGCCCTCGCAAACCTGGGATCATCTGTTGAAGAAGATGACCTACTCCCCGGGGCTGTTATTCAGCTATCTAAATCAGTGGTCGAGGAAGGTCATGTCGAGATTAACTCCACCAGCCTAACATGGGATACAGACTATGTACTTCGAGAAATTCACGAGGGAACTTGCGAAAACCATTCCGGCGCCGATTCCTTAGTCCAAAAGGTGATCAAGGCAGGCTACTACTGGTAAAACATGGAGAAAGACACCAAGGAATTCATCCGAAAATGCGATAAATGCCATAGATTTTCCCCCATTATTCACCAACCAGACGAACAACTACATTCTGTCTTATCGCCATGGCCATTCATGAAATGGGGAATGGACATTGTCGGGCCCCTGCCGATAGCGCCAGGTAAAGCTAAATTCATTTTATTTATGACTGACTATTTCTCAAAGTGGGTGGAAGCGCAGGCCACATTATGTGCCGATTCGGGATTCCCTCTGAGATAACATGCGATAACGGGAGGCAGTTCATCGGAAGCAAGGTAACATAGTTCCTTGAGGATCACAAAATCAAGAGAATCCTGTCGACGCCTTACCACCCGTGTGCAAACGGCCAGCCCGAGTCCACAAATAAAACCATCATCCAAAATCTAAAAAAGAAGTTGGAGAGCGCCAAGGGGAAGTGGAGAGAAATGTTGCCTGAAGTGTTACAGGCATACCGAACAACTTCAAAATCAAGCACAGGGGAAACGCCTTTCTCCCTAGTGTACGTCGCCAAAGCTTTGATACCGGTGGAGGTAGGGGAGCCGAGCACCAGATTCCAACACACCACTGAGAGCTCGAACAATGAGGCCATGACAATGGCCCTCGAACTGCTAGATGAAAAACGGGAAGCCTCGCTGGTCCGAATGGCCGCCCAGAAACAAAGGATCAAAAGGTATTACAACAGGAGAACAAACCTCCGACATTTCGGAGTTGGGGCTTGGTCCTAAGGAAAGTCACCCTTAACGCCCGAAACCCCAATGAAGGAAAGCTAGGTCAAAATTGGGAAGGACCATACCGTATCCTCGGAGTAGTTGGCGAAGGGTCTTACAAGCTCGGTACCATGAAGGGCGAACATCTTCCAAGAAACTGGAACATATCAATGCTAAAACGATATTATTGCTAGGGCATCCGATTGAAAATTCCGAAAGCACCCTCGAGCACGCGTTGCACTCTTTTCCTTCGACCGGATTTTGTACCAAGAAGGGTTTAACCGGCAAGGTTTTTTAACCGAGGCAACGACCATATCGCTACCGATACTGCCAAGACTATCTCAAAATGGGGACATT